>NC_138222.1:69821996-69837156 GCF_964197995.2 Scardinius erythrophthalmus | reverse complement strand
TCAGTGACCGCGACACTGGCCATTATGGCCACAGCCATGTGGTGTGTGTGGGCTACGCACACACTTGAGCCGGTGGTGTCTGTTCCTGAGCCGGTGGTGTCTGTTCCTGGGCCGGCGGTGTCTGTTCCTGAGCCGGTGATGTCTGTTCCTGTTCCTGAGCCGGAGCCAGTGTCTGCTCCTGAGCCGGAGCCAGTGTCTTTTCCTGAGCCGGAGCCAGTGTCTGTTCCTGAGCCGGAGCCAGTGTCCGTTCCTGAGCCGGAGCCAGTGTCCGTTCCTGAGCCGGAGCCAGTGTCCGTTCCTGAGCCGGAGCCAGTGTCCGTTCCTGAGCCGGAGCCAGTGTCCGTTCCTGAGCCGGAGCCAGTGTCCGTTCCTGAGCCGGAGCCAGTGTCCGTTCCTGAGCCGGGGCCAGTGTCCGTTCCTGAGCC
The DNA here is from genome assembly GCF_964197995.2 of Scardinius erythrophthalmus. Classification (NCBI taxonomy): domain Eukaryota; kingdom Metazoa; phylum Chordata; class Actinopteri; order Cypriniformes; family Leuciscidae; genus Scardinius; species Scardinius erythrophthalmus. The sequence continues at coordinate 69,836,731 of NC_138222.1, read as the reverse complement.
GGGGCCAGTGTCCGTTCCTGAGCCGGGGCCAGTGTCCGTTCCTGAGCCGGGGCCAGTGTCCGTTCCTGAGCCGGGGCCAGTGTCCGTTCCTGAGCCGGGGCCAGTGTCCGTTCCTGAGCCGGGGCCAGTGTCCGTTCCTGAGCCGGGGCCAGTGTCCGTTCCTGAGCGGGGGCCAGTGTCCGTTCCTGAGCCGGGGCCAGTGTCCGTTCCTGAGCCGGGGCCAGTGTCCGTTCCTGAGCCGGGGCCAGTGTCCGTTCCTGAGCCGGGGCCAGTGTCCGTTCCTGAGCCGGGGCCAGTGTCCGTTCCTGAGCCGGGGCCAGTGTCCGTTCCTGAGCCGGGGCCAGTGTCCGTTCCTGAGCCGGGGCCAGTGTCCGTTCCTGAGCCGGGGCCAGTGTCCGTTCCTGAGCCGGGGCCAGTGTCCGTTCCTGAGCCGGGGCCAGTGTCCGTTCCTGAGCCGGGGCCAGTGTCCGTTCCTGAGCCGGGGCCAGTGTCCGTTCCTGAGCCGGGGCCAGTGTCCGTTCCTGAGCCGGAGCCAGTGTCCGTTCCTGAGCCTGTTCCTGAGCCTGTTCCTGAGCCTGTTCCTGAGCCTGTTCCTGAGCCTGTTCCTGAGCCTGTTCCTGAGCCTGTTCCTGAGCCTGTTCCTGTGTCTATGTCTGTTCCTGGGCCGGTGGGGCCAGTTCCAGTGCCCGAGCCGGTGGTGCCAGTTCCAGTGCCAGTTCCAGTGCCCGAGCCGGTGGTGCCAGTTCCAGTGCCCGAGCCGGTGGTGCCAGTTCCAGTGCCCGAGCCGGTGGTGCCAGTTCCAGTGCCCGAGCCGGTGGTGCCAGTTCCAGTGCCCGAGCCGGTGGTGCCAGTTCCAGTGCCCGAGCCGGTGGTGCCAGTTCCAGTGCCCGAGCCGGTGGTGCCAGTTCCAGTGCCCGAGCCGGTGGTGCCAGTTCCTGTGCCCGAGCCGGTGGTGCCAGTTCCTGTGCCTGAGCCCTGGCTGCCCGAGGGGTCGTCTCCGCCGTGGCCGCCCGAGGGGTCGTCTCCGCCCTGGCCGCCCGAGGGAAAGTCTCCGCCCTGGCCGCCCGAGGGGTCGTCTCCGCCCTGGCCGCTCGAGGGGTCTTCTCCGCCCTGGCCGCCCGAGGGGTCTTCTCCGCCCTGGCCGCCCGAGGGGTCTTCTCCGCCCTGGCCGCCCGAGGGGTCTTCTCCGCCCTGGCCGCCCGAGGGAAAGTCTCCGCCCTGGCCGCCCGAGGGAAAGTCTCCGCCCTGGCCGCCCGAGGGGTCTTCTCCGCCCTGGCCGCCCGAGGGGTCTTCTCCGCCCTGGCCGCCCGAGGGGTCTTCTCCGCCCTGGCCGCCCGAGGGGTCCTCTCCGCCCTGGCCGCCCGATGGACTCTCTGTTCCGCCCTGGCCCTCCGATGGACTCTCGGCTCCACCCTGGACTCCAGAACTGTTCATTTTCCCTGCCCCACCCTGGTCTGTCTCCCTTATTCCCCCTGTCCCACCCTGGTCTGTCTTTCCTGTTCCCCCTGTCCCACCCTGGTCTGTCTTTCCTGTTCCCCCTGTCCCGCCCTGGTCTGTCCCTCCCGTCCCGCCCTGGTCTGTCCCTCCCGTCCCGCCCTGGTCTGTCCCTCCCGTCCCGCCCTGGTCTGTCCCTCCCGTCCCACCCTGGTCTGTCTTTCCTGTTCCCCCTGTCCCGCCCTGGTCTGTCCCTCCCGTCCCGCCCTGGTCTGTCCCTCCCGTCCCGCCCTGGTCTGTCCCTCCCGTCCCGCCCTGGTCTGTCCCTCCCGTCCCTCCCGTCCCGCCCTGGTCTGTCCCTCCCGTCCCGCCCTGGTCTGTCCCTCCCGTCCCGCCCTGGTCTGTCCCTCCCGTCCCGCCCTGGTCTGTCCCTCCCGTCCCGCCCTGGTCTGTCCCTCCCGTCCCGCCCTGGTCTGTCCCTCCCGTCCCTTGTGGAGCGTCTGGTAGCCGCTCCTTAAGGAGGGGGTAATGTCACATGCCTGTCCTGTCTTGTGTAGCACATGTGGTGTTTGTGTTCCTGTCACTGTTTGACCCCACCCTCCTTGTTATCTCATTATTGGTTTCATTTGCCCCACCTGTTGTTCCTTATTACCTGCCTGATTTGTCCCTTTTATAAGTTCCTTTGTGTTTGCAGTCTGTGTCGGATCGTTGTCTTGTACACGTCTCTTGTTTTCCCTTGACCCTTCTGGTATGTTTGTTTCCAAGTTGTTGTTTTGTATTTTGTTGTGTTTTTTCCCCCTCGTGGGTGTTTGTTTATAAACTTCCTTTGCACTTGAGTTTTTTCCCTCGTTTTCTTAAGTTTCACCGTGACAACCTGTCCACACACTCAATCAAACAGACTCCAACCTCTCCACAATGGCCAAGACCAGAGAGCTGTATAAGGACATGAGGGATAAAACTGTAGACCTGCACAAGGCTGGGATGGGCTACAGGACAATAGGCAAGCAGCTTGGTGAGAAGGCAACAACTGTTGGCGCAATTATTAGAAAATAGAAGAAGTTCAAGATGACGGTCAATCTCCCTCGGCCTGGGGCAGCATGCAAGATCTCACCTCGTGGGGCATCAATGATCATGAGCCAGTTTCTCAATTGCGTACTTGACCTCATCAGGTGTAATATTCATACCTTCATCGTTCGACACATGACCAACTTTAAATTCCTTCCTCTCAACACAATTAAAAATATCTCCATAATATTTTCTCCACAAGTTAAAAATATTCTCAGGCCCCAACAACCCCATCAATACTAGTTGGCAGTGGTATTTTACTATTATTGATAGCCTTAACTTCTTTCCAAAATTCATAGACATTATTTTGCTGAAAGTTCTTGGCCATTGAGTTTGCTCTCATGGACAGCTCATTTCTTTTTATATAATGAACAGCATATTTAAATGTAGCATTTGCCAATTTCTTTTCCTCAAATTCTGGGCCATACCTACAGATGGTGGTCAACCAGAATGAGACTTTTACCGCCGCCGTTCCCGCGGCGGCAAAATTGGGATGTGTATTTGCTGCCTTTTACCGCTGAGTGGCGCTGTAATCACAGACTTTGAAAAGTGTCAGTTTATTCTCTTTATGACGTAATCTGCCGCGGCAGTAATCTGAGCTGAGGTCACAGATAAATTCAAGATAAATATTGTGGTTAAACGAATTCAAATTCATTAAATTCAAACAAAGTAGACACACGTTAACATTGTGTGCCCAGTTTTTCTATAATTTAGAAAGGCTATGTCAATAGGTTACTTGTCATTTTCTTCGTGTTATTTTAATGTGTTTGTAGATTTATTAACTAAAACATAACAGTGAAATAAATTAAAATAATTTACCGTGAAATTAAAACATTTTCAGGACTTGCAGCTCCTAACCGATGTAGTCGGTTTAAGCATTCTTTGTTATATTCAGAACTAAATATAGCCTTACATGTTACAAACTTTTAAAACAGAGAAAATAGCAGACATTGGCGATTCAGACGGTAGCTCTGTGGTCAAAGCATTAACAAGAGCCTCTCGGAGCTTCAAACGATCTGAGATCGAATCTCAGTGTAGCCGACAGTGTATATTTGATGCTTAAATATGTATCTGTTTATTAAAGTCAATCATCTTGTTTAATTATCAATTGTACATTACAACATAAATTTGCTACATTCCCGCTGCAAAGACGACACATCTGATGAAGGAAGACTGTCAGCCGATCGCACCAGAAAATGAAGATGATGAAGCTCGTCTTTAATCTGCTAAATTATTTTTTTGTGTGTGTGTGAATCATTCACGAGATTGAGATGACTGACAGTATACCCGGCCATATCAACGGAAGACATTTTTCAAAACAGATCGAACAAATCAGAAAAATACTTTCAATACAGTATTGCTTTCAATTAAAAAATAAACAATGAAAATGTAAAAGAAAAATAAAATTAATTAAGTTTGAAAACCCATCGCACATTTTAAGATATGAATAAAGTGTCGGGACAGTTTATTTATTTAAACAGGGTTGCATCGATAGAGTTTATTCCCTTTGTGATGCAAAATAAGAAACACAGAATCTTAGGCCTATTCTTGCAACATTTTAAATTTCTATTGTCAAAGAAATTGCAGCTAAATTAAAAAATTAAAACGGTACAAAACGGAAAAAGTTCAAAGCAACATAAATTAAGAACAGGCGTTTTTCTTTGCCTCTCTCGCGCTGGATATTTTTTTAGTAAGTTTGGTCTCCCTCACTGCGCGCGGCGGGTCTTTATCGAAATTAAGCATTTCAGCGTAAAAAAACACCATACAGCTGATAATACTGTATATGTCGCTGTGTGTCATCCACACAAATCACGAAAGAAAAAACTGTAACAAATAGCTTTTGTTCCTTCAAAGATACAACATGCCTTGCTGAATTCACCTTACAATGAAACGAGGTGGGTCGCCAATAAAAGAGCTCTGTATCTGCTAAATTTAAATTGTTTGTGGAAAACCTATACAATCAATAAAACTACAATATATAATTTAATAAGATATAGGGCCTACTGTACATAGGCTATGGACTTTTGGAGATTTTGAGATTAATCCTTAAAATAATTTTGCCTTTGCCTCATCAGGCTGGCTCCGACACTCTCCATATGAAAGACGGAACATTAACACCTCTGTCCTGCACCCCCACGATAAAGCAAAGTATTGCCTTCTCCAAACCCCCCACAGGCTAGCTGAGTTTGCAAAACAAAACAAAGAGTTTGCCACTCGTCGTGCCAAACAAATTATAAACTTCAATATTTAATTCAAAACAATCTCAAAACGCTTTGTGACATTTTGAAAAGCCGTGGATGCATTACTGCCACTGGAACCATGAACGCAACAGAATACTGGTTCTGATTTTATTGTTTGTCGTTTAAACGTCATATATATGAATTATTATAGGCTACAGAAGTAAAGTCATTGTATAATATTTGTTCCTTAGTGTAAAATGGAAATGCATGGCGATTTTATTTTGTAAATAGGCAAAAAAAAAATGTTTTAGAAGACAAATCTCTCTGCATCAACAATATACGGTGGCCCAGTAGTGCACAACACAACGAAATGTAAAAAGCAAACATAAGTTCACAACACAACGAAATAAAGCCACAACACAACGGAAACAAGCCACAACACAACGGAAACAAGCCACAACACAACGGAAAATCCACAACACAACGAAATAAAGCCACAACACAACGGAAATAAGACACAACACAACGGAAAATCCACAACACAACGAAATAAGGCCACAACACAACGGAAATGCTCCCGACCACTAGAGGGCTCTCGGAGCCCAGTAAAGTTAGTTTTCCAAGCCATTGTTCATTAGAGAGTCAGCAGTCTATAAAAATATATCAACACCACGATTAGTTTTAACAGTATGTAGCTAACCATTGTTTATCGACATTTATTAATTCAAAATCACCTACGTGCATTATAGCTGCATATTTATACTCTAGAATGCTTTGACGCGCTACCACAGCGCATTATCCCTGAGGGAACGTCTACCAATTCCTCCAAGTTGTTAAAACGTATAATTTGTTTTAATTAAAATTACTTTTAACATTCAAAAACAGACATATTCAAAATCCAAAGCTTGATTGTTTTTGATAGTAGACTGACTTAATATGACTTTTATAATGACTTAATAATGACTTTTTTTCCAATACCCTTCATGTATTTACAGTAATTAACAATTATTTTTTTTAGGAAATTTCTGTAAAAGTTTTTTTTTCTTTTATCATGTTCCTAGTGACCAGACTGACTTATTATAGGTGGAATTGTGCCAATTCCTTCCTATTTCACCAAATGGTTTTTATTTTTATTTATCAAATTATATTATAATAAATTATACGTTTTAACCACTTGGTGGAATTGCCAGACGTGCCCTGCGCTGTGGAAGCGCGTCCAAGCATTCTCGAGTATAAATCAAATACGCAGCTATAATTCATGTAGGTTATTTTGAAGTAATATTTTATGTTGATATACACTGTTAAAACTAATCGTGGTATTTATATATAAAGACTGCTGACTCTAGAACAATGGCTTGGAAAACTAACTTTACTGGGCTCCAAGAGCCCTCTAGTGGTCGGGGGAGCATTTCCGTTGTGTTGTGGCTTTATTTCGTTGTGTTGTAGATTTTCCGTTGTGTTGTAGATTTTCCGTTGTGTTGTGGCTTATTTCCGTTGTGTTGTGGCTTTATTTCGTTGTGTTGTGGATTTTCCGTTGTGTTGTGGCTTATTTCCGTTGTGTTGTGGCTTTATTTCGTTGTGTTGTGGCTTGTTTCCGTTGTGTTGTGAACTTATGTTTGCTTTTTACATTTCGTTGTGTTGTGCACTACTGGGCCACCGTAACAATAGACTATAAAATGCATTAATAGGCTAATATAAAAACACCAGTAGTCCAAGTTAGTTCGGGATTCGAACCCGTGTCATCTAAATCAGTGGTTCCCAAACCTGTCCTGAAGGCACCCCAACACTGCACGTTTTCGTTGTCTCCCTAATCAAACACACCTGATTCAACTCATCAGCTCATTAACCCATGTGATAATGAGCTGATGAGTTGAATCAGGTGTGTTTGATTAGGGAGACAAAGAAAACGTGCAGTGTTGGGGTGCCTTCAGGACAGGTTTGGGAACCACTGATCTAAATGATCGTAACGTAAGTTCAACCACTCGGCCACTATTCACTCGTTGCGATACGGCCTAACGTTCCAGTGTGTGTTCGCTCGCACGAGCGAGAAACGCTCTTCATTCAAATGAACGCGCCGCCGCATTTGTTGAACACTAATTCAACATGCCAGAATAAAACCTGGCTTTAGAACAATGCATAGTGCCACTCGTCGTGGTGTGCCAAAAAATTACAATAATTTAGTTTAATTTATTTCAGTGTTAATGTTTGAGTTAAAAAATCCTCTACAAATTAAATTAACCCAAAGTCGGCTATAAGAGTCCTTTAGGCTACGTAAAAAAGTAAAGGGCTTACAGTCTTAACATTTAGGCTACTTTGCTTAAATTCGATACATTTATTTTCAGTAGGGCCTAATACATTTGTAGGGATGTAATTTCAGTATGCTTTACCAACGCTATGTATTCAATTAAAGTTCCAAGAGGTCTGGTCTCTATATTTCCTTCCCAGCTGACACTAATATGCAAGTGCACAGCAAAAATCACAACTTGTGCTTGCTGCGAACGCAAGTTATTTAAGGTGTCTCAACTGTACACAGTCTACAGTGTGAATTCGTTACAAGGTTTCATTTAATTACATTAACGTGCAGCAATTTGTACAAATAGAGTCTATAGGCCTACTATACTGTTGTAGACATTAAATAATCTCATTTAGTATCATATTTGTTAAAATATTATAATGTTGTTTTTTCAATCTATGTTGAATATGAAAAGTGAACAGCATGAGTAAGATAAGATGCATTATATCGAGAGATGGATATGGAGTGGGTCAGACATGATTTTGACCACTTCATTAAGTTTTGTTTAGTAGAAACCTTTTTTTTAAAGTGAATTTCGTTTTCTATAAATTGTATCTTAATTTTAATCATTTTTTCATCACCCAATTGTCTGGATTCAATAAGTAAGAGAAGCAAACAGACACTAATCATAGAGGCGCCCGTGAGGTCACTTGCATTGCACGTCAGCTGGAGCGCATCTCATCCTCCTAACTTAACGAAACTCAGCGTATGCCTCACACAGACATGATAAATACATCAAATACACAAAGCTTGAAATGTCTTCAAACGAAATAATTCAAAACGAAAAAGAAAAAGGCTACTCTCTGATTATGTCTTTATGTGCATTTCTCTCTAGGGGCGTTCACTACAAATATGGCGATCGTCAACTTCATCTTTGCAGTCAGTCGACACTGTCAGAAAACACTAGTTCATTGATAAAAATCATATGAAGACAAGGCATATATTAAGTTATTTTAGCTGTTATGAGAAAAATAAATCTAATAAATAAAAATAAAAAATATTAACGCCAATTCAACATGCCAGAATAAAACCTGATTTTTGAACAATGCGTAACGCCACTCGGCCTGGTGTGCCAAAACACTACATTTTAAACTTCAATGTTTAATTCAAAACAATCTCAAAACGCGTTGTGAATTTTTTTTAAAGCCTAGCCTATACACATTAAGGGCATTGAAACCAGGATCTTAACTAAAACGTGTTCCGCGTAATCTCTCAAAAATTATGCCACACTACTACTCCATGTAATTTTTTTTTTTAAGGACTGCTTTTGAAATCACTATAAATTACTGTGCAATTGTATCGCTCACGATAGCTCTTCGTTTATCTAATTCCTCAATAGAATAGTAAAAATATTCAGCGTCATTGCTCCTAACATCGTCTCTATTTTTAACTTTTGATTCTATTTTTTTAGCTGTAAAATTGAATCTATCTTTGGTTCTATTCTGTTGTAGCCTAATAGGCCTATTTATATATATGAAAAATATGCCTATTATTTAACCCACTTACATTTTAAAATACGGCAATTGCTGCTGTTTTGCACAATGTCCCTTTGCGCCACCTGGCGGTCATTTCGGGAACGACTTTGAAATGCGGCTGGTTTATTTTCGCCGCGGTAATTTCGCCGCGGCGGCTGGCGCGGCGGTAATAGGCATTCTGGTTGACCACCATCTGTAGCTTTACCCGTTAAAACACAGTTTTTAAATGCTTCTCTGGCCCGCAAATGCAGTTCACAAACATATTCATTCCAGACAGCCCTAAAGTTATAATTATTAACCCTTTTTTGACAGAAAGGTCTACTAGCATTATCTAAACAGTCCACTATTTCATCATACATCACACATAGATCATACTTATGCTTAGGATTCTTACAGTTGACATTATCACACACACAATTGTCTCAGTTGGCACTTCTATATTGCTCAACCTCTTCTCTGTCAATAGTTTATATCCCCAAAGATCATTTGCTGTGAGTCTTGCCAAGTCTAATTTTCTACTTTGCTCAGAGTTTTCACAATCTCAGGTAAACTTTCAACATTTAACATAATTGAAATTGGTATGCGGTCTGTTGTAGCCAGGTTATACAATATCTCAAGTTTATCTAGGGAATCATGTGCATCTGCTGTACATTTACAGTGATCCAGCCAAGATGTTGTATTCCATGCCTCACTGATGTATAGCTGTCTGCTGGCAATAATATTTGGCTGGAAAAAGCCAACTTGCTATCCTGACAAAACCTGATTAGCTGTTGGCCAAACAAAGACTTATTATCAGATATATCAACATTCATATCCCCTAATATAAATATACTTGTACATACACTTTCCTTTATAAAAGCACTTATAAAAACAAGCCTATTCATATATTCATCTTCATTTTGGCTACATTCATATGGAGAATACACGTTCAAAATGACAAAGACCTTCTTATTATGCTCCACTTTGATTGCTATACACCAGTCTACCTCTAATCTAATCACACTGATCAGTGGATCGTACTTCTTATGCCAGAATATTCTCATACTTAAAATCAGTTGTGGATTCTCCCATTCCATGGAAATCCCCATGAACAGAGTTAAGTTTGTCTAGATCTTGTTTTGATAAAAAAAAGTCTTTTGTAATCATAGAATGTCCACATTCCCCAAGAGTTTGTCAATAACAATCGTTGTGCTTTATCACCAACATTCCAACCCAAGCTCAACCCTCGGGAGTTATATGACACAACTCTAAGATTCATAAATCATGTTCATAGCTTCAGTACAGCAGACGCAAGCGCCTCAGATGCCGACACACTTCTTAAACTACTAGGTGTTACTACGTCCACTGGGACTGCGTGCCTCAAAAAATCGGGTACAAATACTCCATGTGGCCAGATCTGTGGCTCATATACACCGCCCACCTTATCACATTCGACAGTTACTTTAAAGGAACTGTATCGATTCTGAGCGGTATCCATCTTTTGGCAAGTAACATCACAATGGAGTTTATCCTTCAAATAATTAGACAATGTCTCAGAGTCTAAGTCAGACGAAAATCTTGTGGCAAAAACACTTCACAACTTGTATATTCCCCTCAGGACAAGTTCCAACAATGCCGTTTAGCTTCTTGCCTCTTGATTGATTTAGACGGGACTTGGGCTGTGCATTTACGTTCTCACTCACATATTTCAGCCGGCGACCCTCCTTCACCACACGACTCCATGCAGGCGACACAGCCAGATGACCCCTCGATTTCACATCCGGCGCTCCTTCCACTACACCGACATCCAGAGCCGAAGACCTGGCCACCGGCCCAGCACTCAGCACACTCCGACTCAGGGCCTCCTCTTCAATCCGGGTGGCAGTCGCCGTCGCACTACTCGCTCCATCCAACCCACAATCCGAGGACGCATGATGCACCGCCTGGCTCTGTGCCGGATCCACGTTTACCTGGGAAATGGACGCGTCCCCTCTGCCAGGTTCAGGTTGTTCAATCACACATAATCGTTGGTTTATACCCGCCGTCACCAACCGAAGATCTTCACAGATATTAGTCTATATAAAATAAAATAAAATACTTTCCCCATATTTTGATGGTTTGTATGGAACAAACCATACCATTGTTTCATTAAAAACAAATATCATTAAAAACACTTTTGGCCACTACTGTAGGTTTGCTTTTCATTTTTTTATGTTAATATATTTGATTTTTGATTCAACATAACACTGAAAATACGTTATCCCAGCTTAAAGGTGTTCCCAGAACTTTCCTGATCATTTACTTCAACAGCAATAACAAATTATTAACAAATATGACAACTTTCATGTCAGTGGCCTAATAAAGAGCTCACTTCATTTAGGCTTAATCTCATTACGATCCCAGAGAAACAAGTCACTATAATTCAGGAATATCCGCCTGTTCAACATTAAACACTGAGTCCTCAAATCCAGTACCAGTAACAGCAACTATAAGTAAGGCTGAGATGTTCAGCGGGTTTGTTGAAAGTCAGAGTTATTTCAGGATTTCTATTCTATTTGGCCATTTTATATATATATATATATATATATATATATATATATATATATATATATATATATATATATATATATATATATATATCCCAAAAACAATTAAATAGCGCCATCTGCTGGTTGTCAACAGTAGAGGAGCCCAAAAAACAACAGTACAGCACATACAGTAATTCAGACATCACTAATCCCAGTACACGTTGTACGCCACAATAAAAATATACTTTAGTGATGGAAAGCAAATTGTTTAAAGTCTTAGGCCTAAAATACAAAAGACTTATATTAATTGAGAGACGGCCCAATGCATGATACCATTAAATAAATTCTTTTTTTTTGCTAACTGTGATTTTGTATATGTACATTTTTTACATAACTTAGACCTTTTCCTCTAAAAACAGATCACTGTAAATTGTAATGTGCATTTTCTGTAAAGCTGCTTTAAAACGATGTGTATTGTGAAAAGCGCTATACAAATAAATGTGAATTGAATTGAAAAGCTGGTAGTGTGATTTTGGTGCATTTGGTCATTGGTGTTCTGTCAGTGGGAATGCCAATTTCACCAACATGTGTCATGTGATCTAAGTTTGGTACAATCTAAACAAAAACCCATGCCATCTAACGCCGCCTTCACACTGGCAGTTGAAATCAGCTCCGATACGGCAGCGAAACGACCGGAAGTCATTCATTTCCTATGGAGATTCGCAGACCGCATGCGAATGGGTCCGAACCAGGTGCGAAGGAGTGCGGTGCGAAAAAAATCGTGTCCGTTGGCCATCCGGATGCGTTAAAAAAATTGAACTCTTGCGAAAGGCTACGGACGGTTTCTATCCGAAAATCCCAACGGAAGTTAGCATTGCTATGGTACTGATAAACAAACCTGGATTCTTAACTTTTAATAAAATAAATAATGATTTTATAACGATTAGTTGTCATGTCATTTTTTTATTTTCATGATGTTTTAACGTTATTAGGGCAGTTAATACAATTAAATAATTCAATATTTAAATATACTCGCTTCCGAGGCTTCCGACCACTGATCTATATAATGAGATATATATATATATATATATATATATATAATGTCATTCTATATAGATCAGTGCTTCCGACGCTTTTCATTGTTGTGTACGACGTCCGCTGGGGGCGTATTGCGTATTACGGAGCTGGTTTCAACTGCCAGTGTGAAGGCGGCTTTACACTTTACGACTTTGTAAATGGTTACAAAGAAAAACTGGGCATCATAAACAAAATGACTGAAACAACCAGAATTTCATGTCATTCAGAACACAACAAACTCTATGGCGAGCTGTTTCGACTTTAATTCATTCCCAGGATATGAATTCTTCATATCAACTATTACATTTTCACTAGTTAAAATGTTGATAATTGATATCAAGAATTGTATTTCTACAAGTAACAATGGATATTTTTGATATCAGGAATTACATTTCAACTAGTATAAACTAGCTATAATTTTTCATTTCTGTAATTGTATTTTCACTAGTTAAATGTCACCATAGGCTGCCATTCAAAGTCAATTGTTGATATCAAGAATTGATTTCTTACTAGTTAAAATTCCATTTTCACATATCAGAAATACAGTTCTTACTAGTAAAAATCATATTTTTTGGTATCAGTAACACTTCCCAATAAGGTTCATTAGTTAACATTAGTTAACTACCTTAGTTAACATGAACCAAGAATGAGCGATACTTATTCAGCATTTTTTAATCTTAGTTAATATTAATTTCAACATTTACTATACATTATTAAAAGCAAAGCTTGTATTTGTTCTCATTATAATAATAATAATAATAATTCATTACATTTATATAGCGCTTTTCCCGACACTCAAAGCGCTTTACATAGAAGGGGGATCTCCTCAACCACCACCAATGTGCAGCATTCACCTGGATGATGCGACGGCAGCCATATTGCGCCAGAACGCCCACCACACACCAGCTTACTGGTGGAGAGGAGACAGAGATTGAGGCTGCGTTCGAAACCGCATACTTCCCTACTATTTAGTATGGGAAAAAGAGTAGGCGAGCGAAAAAGTATGTACGAATCCAAAAGAGTAGGCGAGAATTACCTGGGTGACGTACTAATTATCGCGAGATTCGGACTTAAGTGCGTTCGAATATGCCTACTTTCCTACTATATAGTAGGCGAAAACAGTACGTGAAGGAAGCAGTACGTTAGAAACATCAGTGTTCATAAAAGAGTAGGCGAGAAGTTCCCGGATGGCTAAAGGCCCTTTCACACTGGACGCGATTTTGACGCACGAATAATTCGCGCGATGGGTTTATTTTTTGATCAGCTGTTTGTGTAATGAGCGCTTCCACACCGAACGCGAATGTGCTGAGGCGAAAAAACGACTTTTATTTTTTTCGCTTCGATGTCGATTTTTTTTTTACTTTTGCGGCGACAGAATAGGCTTCAGCCAATTCACATACTACAAGGACAACGATTTGAAAGACAATGTGTGGCGTAGCATTGCCAACCAACCGGTTATCACGACTGTGAGTGTGTTGTGTGATAGTCCTGTGCTGTGTAGGCTAGCAGGCCAAACTACATTTGGGATAGAAAGCTAACACTATTATCGTCAAAGATAGAGACAGAGACCGTGTTTACCTTGAACACGTAACAAAATGCAGTGAGACTATTTAGGGCTGCTTTTAGTAGGCTATACTATACATTCTTTGTGTGATATTTCTAGTCGAATGATTTTTAACTTACTTCGTGTGTTACATGTAATGTGTAGTTACATTACAAAACGCACTGTTGAAGACGCAAAAAAAAACTGCACATAAGCATACTCCCCTTCAGACTTTCTGTTCTTTAAGATTGGGTGCACCCAAAACCTTCTTTTCTGTCTTTTAAATAAAATGAAAAGCTCGTCTTCACTGGATGCTATGACTATGACTGGATGATGATGATGATGATGATGTGTCCATGTTTTCTCAGCTGTCAGCGCGATTCGCGCGAAAGTTTTGGAATGTTGAAGCTCTCTGAACGTCACAGACGTCGCAAATTCGCGTCGCGGCTGATGTGAATGGTTTTGATGCGAACTATTCGCACACGAACTATTCGCTTTTTCGTTTCGCTTTTTCGTTACGCATCCGGTGTGAAAGGGCCTTTACTCGCTTCCGCCCAGATTTTTGAGTGTTCAACGATGGATACTCTTCTATCCCAGGAGGCCACGCGAGAGGATACGTCATAAAAAAGAAGAAGAAGGATAGGTCATACTCGAACGTGACGGAAAGGATGACGGACGAGACTCAAATGTGAGTATTACAAATCAAATGATCGCATGTGTTGAACTACTGTACAGTAAACTGTTGAATTGTTGAAGATGTAAAGACGCTATATATGTGTGATTTTGCTGTAAATCACATTTTATTATGTATAGCTAACAGAGAAGCTCCAGTAAGAACACACGTCTCCAAAGTGGATTTGCATACATTTTAAACCGTATACATCTTAAATACAATTACTAAATGTCTATTTAATATCTGGCAAGAAACTCTTCTATAAGAATTGCAGATTACTATATGAAATAGACATCTGAGTGATGTATGTGGGCTATTATGTAGAACAAATCTATAAAGTAACTAAACATAAGTTATCTATTTTATTTGTCCATTAGTACTGTTGATAAATTAAGGAACATTTATGTAGGATAAAAAGTTAAAACAACCTCAACATGTAAATGTAGTGTTGAGTTCATAAATCACAGAGGTAATGTGAATCATGTCTG
>NC_138222.1:69774496-69819496 GCF_964197995.2 Scardinius erythrophthalmus | reverse complement strand
GACTTCCTGGGATTTTTAATGACCACAGAGAGTCAGGACCTCGGTTTAACGTCTCATCTGAAGGATGATATAACTAATATTAACTAATTAACCTTATTGTAAAGCGTTACCAATAATTCCTACTTAGTTACTAGTAAAAATATAAATTCTTGACATCAAGCACTCAATTTTCTCTAGTTGAAATTTTAATTCTTGATATCTGTAAATAGGCTAACTGTATATTTCAACATGTTACAATTGGCATTTATAAATTTAATTTCTAATTTCAGAAATCTAAAATGGCTTTTTTACTAGTAACAATCACCTTCGTAATATCGGAAATTACCATCGAATTATTGATTTCAAAAATGAAAATTTGTACTAGTAGCAACTCAACTGTTGATATTAAGAACAGACATTTGCACTATTAACAAAGTAATTATTTATATCAAAAATGATTTTTACTTGTAAGAATGTAATGTATGAAACTGGAATTTCAACTAGTAAGAAATCAATTCTTGATATCAACAATTGAATTTGAATGGCAGCCTGTGGTGACATTTAATTAGTAAAAATACAATTACAGATATCAAAATTTTTCATTTTTACTAGTGGAAATAATAATAATAACTATAATGTACATTTCCTGAAGAAAATGTGAAGTGGTGCTTGCAGTGGCAAAACTCGCCACTCGGTTGCTAGAGTGTGGTACATGATTGCATACAAGCCAACAAACATGTCTTTACGATGTTCTGGTGCTGAGATATGGCTTATTCATGTTGTTCAGGTGGTTGCTAGGGTGTTCTGTGTGGTTGCTATGGTGTTGCTAGGTGGTTGCTAGAGTATTCTGGGTGGTTGCTAGGACGTTGCTAGGCAGTTGCTAGGGTTTTCTGGGTGGTTGCTATGGTGTTGCTAGGCGGTTGCTAGGGTATTCTGGGTGGTTGCTATGGTGTTGCTAGGCGGTTGCTAGGGTATTCTGGGTGGTTGCTAGGCGGTTGCTAGGGTATTCTTGGTGGTTGCTAGGGCGTTGCTAGGCAGTTGCTAGGGTGTTCTGGGTGGTTGCTATGGTGTTGCTAGGCGGTTGCTAGGGTATTCTGGGTGGTTGCTAGGGTATTCTAGGTGGTTGCTAGGGCGTTGCTAGGCTGTTCTGGGTGGTTGCTATGGTGTTGCTAGGCGGTTGCTAGGGCATTGCTAGGCAGTTGCTAGGGTATTCTGGGTGGTTGCTATGGTGGTGCTAGGTGGATGCTAGGGTATTCTGGGTGGTTGCTATGGTGTTGCTAGGTGGTTGCTAGGGTATTCTGGGTGGTTGCTAGGCGGTTGCTAGGGTATCCTTGGTGGTTGCTAGGGCGTTGCTAGGTGGTTGCTAGGGTGTTCTGGGTGGTTGCTATGGTGTTGCTAGGCAGTTGCTAGGGTATTTTGGGTGGATGCTAGGGCGTTGCTAGGCAGTTGCTAGGGTGTTCTGGGTGGTTGCTAGACAGTTGCTGGGTGTTCTGGGGTTTGCTAGACAGTTACTAGGGTGTTCTGGGTGGTTGCTACGGTATTTTTGGTGGTTACTAGAGCGTTTCTAGACGTTGCTAGGGTGTTCAGGATGGTTGCTAAGGTATTTTTTTTAGTTGCTAAGGTGTTACTAGGTGGTTGGTAGTTGTCAAAGATGGTTACTATGGAGTTTTTATAGAATTATTAAAATCTTTAATAATGAGTGCCTTCAGTACTATGGCCGAATAGGCACAAGCATGGAGCAATATCGCAAGGCCACGAGTGTAATATTGCTTTAAAAACTACAAAAAAATGTAAAAAAAAATTTTTTTTTTGGTTTAGGGTGGTTGCTAGGGAGCTCTTAGTGGTTGCTAGGGTGTGGCTATGAAGATTTTAGGCCATTACTTATTGGCTGCTTGATAATATAAATCCTCTGAGGGAGAGAGAGAGGGAGAGACGCAGGGGTGACAGGCCCTTTGGAGTCTGTGTGTGTGAAAACGGCGGTTTGGATTTGAATTTTTTGGAATGCCCAATGTTAAGTCAATGGGACTTTTTTGGCCGCTTTTTCATCCGCTGTGCGAACATCGTACACCCGATCGCTTAGAAAAGATATAGCACACCTCTCCTAAATGAGCCGGTCGATTTGTGACAAACGGTGTGGGGCGAGTTACGCGCCAAACTTTTGTCCAGAAAAAGTATGAGCAATAACAATTGCTTTCAGCAAGCACCACTAATAAGTATGCAAGAGAACACTAGTGATGCCTTGCTTTCAGCAAGCACCACTAATAATAATAATAATTTGTTACATTTATATAGCACTTTCTGGGTACTCAAAGCGCTTTACATAGAAGGGGAATCTCATCAATGTGCAGCTCCACCTGGATGATGCGACGGCAGACATATCACGCCAGAACGCCCACACACACACACACACACACACACACACACACACACACACACACACACACACACACACACACACACACACACACACACACACACACACACTTATTGGTGGAGAGGAGACAGAAATGAAGCTAATCAGGGGTGCGTTCTCCGATAACGTTGTCTCTTAGCACGCTACGAAGACTCAAAAGGTACACCTTAACTACAGGTATACCTTTCCTACGTGTGTTCTCCGAACTGTACCTTAGGATGTTGCTTAAGGTAAACCTTCTTAAGTTCGACCTTAGCAGGCGCTGTCCATGGTGGAGGCGCTGAATAGGTTGATATCGATGCCTCGATGATCGATCGTGCGCTCTTTCCTTCACAGCGGTATAGGTAAAGTATTGAGAAAACAATGTTCTTTATAAAGAAGCGTTTTAAAAATAGTACAAACTGCATTTATCGGGGCTCATTGAAATATGTACATGCAGAAATAAATATGAGTATGTGTTTATAATTTAGCAAGTGTGCAATCCCAAACCCTCACGGCCATCAGTGTGTTAATGTTCTCCACAACGTATGCTGATTATCCACCAGCCATGTAGTTGACATACACTAACTGGCTCCGCGGACGGCGCCGTCTTTGATTTAAAACAAGTACTCGCTGTCTCGCTGCCATAGCTATAAAGTTTGTGCAACTCATCTTTCTTTATATAGACTCCTAAGCCTTTTCTGTCAAATGGTTCGCCAGCTGATGTGCCTTAGGATAGTAAATAAAAAAGCTAACAACCATTAGTGTATGGAAACTTTATTAATGAAAACACTTCCATACACTGGGTGTAGGCTATAACAACTTCAGTATTTTATGTGTAAAATTTTAAAGTAAAGTAATACTTGGCGGAGTAATATCTTCACCAGAGGGAGCGGGGGCCGGTGAGAGGATATTTCACGAGTGAAGATATTACTCAAGTGCTTACAAGCGAGTAACTGTGTTTAAATAGGGAAAACGTGGAGGTGTTTGGTAGCTTCTCTGCTTGGCCCATATTGAATGAACTGAGTGAACAAAGTTTCGCCGCGCGCCAGAGCGATTGAGTGCACGCACTGAGACGAGAGAGGTATGTATCAACTCGTCTTAGTTAAGGGAATAACATAGTTTAATATGAAAAGACGGTGGAGTATCCCTTTAAGAATTCCACTTGTCATTGAATGATGGTCTTCCTCCTTTTGTAGATTTCCTTGTCCTTGTGATAATGACACAGCACATGACTCATAACAGAGGTAATAAAGCTGAATTTGAGTAAGGCATGTGCACTTACCTTTACCATGGGACTTACAGCCTGACCTGTGTTTAAGGATCATTCGTTGAACTGATCGACGAATTGGGTGAATTTTGAGCAAATTTCTTTCTTACCTTTACTACTGATGGCACTTTTAGCCTTTTTAGGACTATAACTACAGGACATTTTACTGAAATAAGAACATTTTCCCAGAAGATAAGTACATTTTTACATTTAAAAAATAAATACATTTCAAAATGTGCATAGTATATTCAACGTAAATGTCAGTCACTAGCTTAGTGGAGTTAAAAATAATAAATAAATAAATAAATACAAAAATCTGCCATACAAACAAATTCCTATGCCAACACCAATATCTAGTCACAAAACAGTTCTGTTAAATTATTACAAGTTTCCAAAAATGTTGTTTAAATATGTGAATGAGGAATTGTCTAATTAAATATGAATGAATTTGCATACATTTCCAGAACATAAATCTGAACATTGGATAAAGTCAGGTTTAAAACTCTTGTTTGATTGTGCTGACATGTTGCAGTTAAAGGTTTTTACAGAAGGGGTTTTGGATATCTCTTTTTATTCTCCGTAAATCAGAAAATACTCTAGGTAAAAACCAGGTTAGAAATAAAATTCAGCATGTTTCTAGGAATAAAATGTTATGTAAAATGTGAATGGTACATGAACAAATCCCTCAGTAAAAACCTTCAGAATATAGATAGGAATAACTTTTTAAAGTTTAGGCTAGTGTATGTAAGTGCTGCTGACGTGGAGAGAAAAACTTTTCCTTAGCCTTTAAAGATATGCATTGCAATTAAGATCCAAAGACGCAAATAAACACTTAAATGTGTATTTCAGATGTTTTCTTCCAAGTCTGAAAGAAGACCTGGTATGGAAGCGCAATAAATAGCTCAACAACAACAAAAACAAAAAGAATCTCAAAATTAGAGCTTTTACCTGTAGTGTCTTGCCTTAAGTTGAAACCCAGTCGGCATGTGTGTGAAACTGACACTTGACTCGACCAGACAGGTACAAATTCTACTCTCAAAGCAAGCAGAACCAGACGCACAAATTCGAAGTGCAAATTGAGCAAAACATTTTATCTTTAATAATATTTTTTTATTATTATTATTCAGAAACGCCAACCCAGTGGCATGAAATTTGACAGTTTGCGGGGTCCTGTTGAACTCAAGACAGCTAGCAGACCTCTACTGCAAAGTATCTAGGTCACACTAAGATAAAACTGCAGTATGGGAAAATGGGATGATAATGGTTCTCAGACCATTTCATAGAGTCTCCTGAAGCACTGCACTTTTGAAAGGATATTTCTCTGATCTAACACACCTCATTCAACTCATCAGCTCAGTAGACAAGAGCTCCATGACCTGAACCAGGTGTTTCAGATGGGAGATTCCAAGAGAGAATTGAGAAATTCTGGGCAATACATTTATAGGGCAAAA
Organism: Scardinius erythrophthalmus; assembly: GCF_964197995.2. Lineage (NCBI taxonomy): Eukaryota > Metazoa > Chordata > Actinopteri > Cypriniformes > Leuciscidae > Scardinius > Scardinius erythrophthalmus. The sequence continues at coordinate 69,814,404 of NC_138222.1, read as the reverse complement.
AAAAAGTTACATTTTTTATACCTTAATTTATCTCTCATATGTTGTGTTTAAATGTGATCAATTCTGACAGCTATCAAGATGTGGAGAACAGCATTGATGACGACAATTTTATTGTTAACAGGTAGGCCTAAGTTCATGTCTTTTCACATTAATGTTGAGTGTCATATTGTTCATCCCACTGTTTTTACTCATTCACTTCTGTTTATGTAATATATGAACTTTATCTTACATTTGGTCTTTTTTAAATAGCACATACCGTTGTCAGAGCTCAGCAAACAACTGATGTTACGGAAGCCACAGACTCAACGGATGACTTCACAACAGAATCAATTGTTCACATTACAAATGATTCTACGACCAACACAATTGATGAATTACCCACAGACATAACCATGGAATCCATTAAAAGTAGCACTGCTGAATCTATAACCGGTTTAACAGGTTGGTTCACTTCATCGCACACAATTGCATCAACTACACAGAACAAATTTTACTGAAAATGAAAACGAAAATGACAACAATGGAAGAATTTTCAACATCTTTGTTTGATAACCCTACCATAGATCTTGCAGATCATTCAACAGAGATACCACAATTTACAACAGAATTGACTGACAAATCACCAACAGATTTCATAGATGCATCAGCCACAGATATTACAGATGAACCAGCAACAGCAATTACACTTGATTCATCAGAGGAGACTGAAATGTCAACTAATGGAGTTTCATTTACTGATGAAATAACTAGGGTAAACGTACCTATTAAGCTCAAGTACCCATTAAGCACACTACCATCTTGGAGCTCAGATTATAAAAAGAAACAGCAATGTATTATCCTATTTGATGTATTAACCAATTGATGTGTTTGTTACTATATACCTCCTGTAATTTTAAACCAATCAGACCATTGCACACTGAGATATGTGTGTCCATGTGTTCACACTGTCTGGCGGCTATTTTCAAAGCTGTCTGAAAACTTTCACCAGAAGAGGAGCCCCTCAGATGTGCATTTTTTATATGTTTAAGCCTTTATTTTGAAGAAGTACATCTTCTTATTGCAAAATTAAGAGATTAATGTTTAGACTTTTGAATATTATAACCTGGAACCTGGATGTGGGAAATAATTACAGTTAGATCTAAAAGATAGTTTTAGCAACATAGCCCAGATGCTACGAACATAGCTAGCTTACTAGCTGTATAAGATTGTGTGCTACATTAATATATTACTTCACAGGAATTAATGGCTTGTACTTTTAAATCCATAATATTATAATTTTACATTTTATTGATAGTCTGTGGTTTTAAACTGCTGTAATTTTTAAAGAATTCATATTATTGTTAGGTGAGCTTAAAGGGTGCACTACTATGACAATCACACAGCTTCAGTGTGACATCAATTAGAAAAAGCATAATTTCATAGATATTGTCTATAATAGTTGTTCATATTAAAATTGGTATAAACTTAATACATTACCTAGATTATTAATTTAGCTAAATATTTTCCTTTAAATTTTTATTTAATATTTATTAATTAAAAAATGTTTTTGCTCCAATTAAGCACAGTGTGTGCTCCCTTTAAGCTCACCCACATTAAACGTCTATGTAAATACTTAATAATCAGAATTTAAATATTAACTGATGGTTGTCACTATGTTAATCTTCAAAAAAATGATTAATAAACTTATTTTCACAGTCTTAAGACGACAAAAGCTAGACGAAACTATAGTGTATGCCCAAAGATGAAAGAGGCATGTCATACAAAGAAGGAGCCATCAGAAACCTGTCGTATCTGTCCAAGAAGTTTGGAGTAGACAGGAAAGCTCTGACCCAGAGAGTTAAAGGGATACTCCACTTTTTTTGGAAATAAGCTCATTTTACAACTCCCCCAGAGTTAAACAGTTGAGTTTTACCGTTTTCGAATCCATTCAGCCGATCTCCGGGTCTGGCGGTACCACTTTTAGCATAGCTTAGCATAATGAATTGAACCGGACAAGACCATTAGCATCTCTCTCAAAAAAATTACCAAAGAGTTTCGATATTTTTCCTATTTAAAACTTGACTCTTCTGTAGTTACATCGTGTACTAAGACGGACGGAAAATGAAAAGGTGCGATTTTGAGAGTATAGTTCCTAGCCATATCAGCCTAGAAAATTTAAACTTTACATTTTCCGTCGGTCTTATTACACGATGTAACTACAGAAGAGTCGAGTTTTAAATAGGAAAAATATCGAAACTCTTTGGTCATTTTTTTGAGAGAGATGCTAATGGTCTTGTCCGGTTCAATTCATTATGCTAAGCTATGCTAAAAGTGGTACCGCCAGACCCGGAGATCGGCTGAATGGATTCGAAAACGGTAAAACTCAACTGTTTAACTCTGGGGGAGTTGTAAAATGAGCCAATTTCCAAAAAAAGTGGAGTATCCCTTTAAGGAGCACATTGGTTTGTTTTGTTATTTGATTTTTCAATATGGGTTACATAGCTGAACGTGGACTAGTCTAGATGTTGCAATGAGTTTGAATGACACATCACTATGAATTGGATAGGCTACCTGATCAAATTGAATGCCTTGTTGCTTGATTTTAGTGTTCTGTTTTTTTGTGATTGACTCTGTACCTTCAAATAAAACTTTTTTCAATTATTCCTTAAAAAGGTTGTTTAAAATAAACAAGATTTTTTTAATAAAACTTGTTGTGAGCTTATTGGGAACAGGGGTGTGCTTAAAGGGTACAAAATGTACCCATTAAGCACAGCCAGACTTTTTATATTTAATGATGTACATCTTAATTGAAATACTTTTGTCATTTAAAATAAAATGAAATATTATAGTGTGAGAGATTAATATTTTATTTTAAAATAACTTCTTGTACTAAAACCAATATCTTGTGCACTAAAAATGTCTCAATGTAGATTTTGGTGAGCTTAATAGGTACGTTTACCCTACTGATGAGACACTGGAACCGATAACATCATTCCCATCAGACATATCTACAAGTATCACTGAAATATCAACACCATTTACAACAGATTCATCAGAGGAAGATTCAACAGAGGAAACTGAACCGGCAACTAATGGATTTACTGATGAATCAACAGCAACCACAAAACCTCAATCAACCACAAGAGTTACAGCTGGATTCACCTTAGAAGAAACAACTATAGACTTCACCGATGAGACACTGGAACCGATAACATCATTTCCATCAGACATATCTACAAGTGTCACTGAAATATCAACACCATTTACAACAGATTCATCAGAGGAAGATTCAACAGAGGAAACTGAACCAGCAACTATTGGATTTACTGATGAATCAACAGCAACCACAAAACCTCAATCAACCACAAGAGTTACAGCTGGATTCACCTTAGAAGAAACAACTATAGACTTCACTGATGAGACACTGGAACCGATAACATCATTTCCATCAGACACATCTACAAGTGTTACTGAAATATCAACACCATTTACAACAGATTCATCAGAGGAAGATTCAACAGAGGAAACTGAACCAGCAACTATTGGATTTACTGATGAATCAACAGCAACCACAAAACCTCAATCAACCACAAGAGTTACAGCTGGATTCACCTTAGAAGAAACAACTATAGACTTCACTGATGAGACACTGGAACCGATAACATCTTTCCCATCAGACATATCTACAAGTGTTACTGAAATATTAACACCATTTACAACAGATTCATCAGAGGAAGATTCAACAGAGGAAACTGAACCAGCAACTATTGGATTTACTGATGAATCAACAGCAACCACAAAACCCCAATCAACCACAAGAGTTACAGCTGGATTCACCTTAGAAGAAACAACTATAGACTTCACTGATGAGACACTGGAACCGATAACATCATTCCCATCAGACACATCTACAAGTGTCACTGAAATATCAACACAATTTACAACAGATTCATCAGAGGAAGATTCAACAGAGGAAACTGAACCAGCAACTATTGGATTTACTGATGAATCAACAGCAACCACAAAACCTCAATCAACCACAAGAGTTACAGCTGGATTCACCTTAGAAGAAACAACTGTCGACTTCACTGATGAGACACTGGAACCCAAAACATCATTCACATCGGACATATCTACAACTGAAATATCAACACCATTTGTCACGGGGTGACAAATAAGCCCGGGACTATCCCCGCTAGAGAAACGTCCCTGTTGAGATTTGGGAAGTGAAACACCGTCCCAAAGCCGAGTGAGTGCCTGTCGCTATGGTAACTAGTGGCGGATTGACAGCAGGTGTGGGTAATTTGTGCTGAGCGTTTGAATGAGGCCACGCTAGCTCATGAGAGTATAAAAAGTCAGAGGAAGAGAAAGTTGGTGTTGTTCCTCTCCTGCTTGTGGTGCTTTTGTTCCCGTTTGGATGTGGCTGGTTCCTGAGGGAAGTGTTCTCTGAAGTGTGTCGTTGAGGGCTCGTTGCGAGGAAAAAGGAATGTTGTGTGTATGAGGAATTGAAGACGGAGAGAGAGAGAGGGAAAGAGGGAAGTGCATCGTCTGGATGAAAGAGGGAAGATAAGTAACTGATTATTGAATCTCCTACCACACGTTTGATACTGAGATAGATGTGGGTTGAAGTGCTTGGAGTGTACCGTATGAATATCACTGAGTGAATTAAACTGATTCTCTGCCATTCTTATCTCCTCTTCCCATTCGGATGGTGAAGCAAATCCAGTTTATGCCTATGAAGAAGTGTTTAAAATCTCCTTCCTCTCACTGCCGATCCTTCGCTTTTTGAACCGAGACCCAGGGTGAGTGCTGGCCTTAAGTACACTTGATGAGTGGATTTGCAGTGTTTGAATTGACGTTCCGTCTCTTCCCTCGCGTGGTATATTGGAGTGAAAATTCCTGTGAGTGTGTGAAGGTCTGCTTTTAACTGCCGTGCGCTCGCCCAAGAGGCAGGCTGGTATATTGTACATCTTCAGAGCTTGGAGAGATCGAGTACGTCCAACTGAGGAAAGGTTTGGGAAGGACGGCTGGTGTGAAGTCCTGTTTTCTCCACGACATATGTAAGAACGTTATATGGCTGTGTGAAGTATTGACTCTGTCTGCCCTAGAGAAAGCCCAGCCCAGTCTGTGACTGTGAGTGCGTTACAGCCCCGAAACCCACCTGTATGGAGTGAAGTTTCTGTCTTCTCCACGACACATGTGAGAACATTATATTGCTGTGTTAAGTATTGACTCTGTCTGCCCTAGAGAAAGCCCAGCCCAGTCTGTGACTGTGAGTGCGCTGCAGCCCCGAAGCCCACCTGTATGGAGTGAAGTTTCTGTCTTCTCCGCGACACATGTGAGAACATTATATTGCTGTGTGAAGTATTGACTCTGTCTGCCCTAGAGAAAGCCCAGCCCAGTCTGTGACCGTGAGTTCGCTGCAGCCCTGAAAACCGCCTGTGGAGAAAGCCCAGCCCAGTCCGTGACTGTGAGTTCACTGCAGCCTCGAGGCCCACCTGGATGGTGTGAAGTTCCCGTCTTTTCCCACTACACATGTGAGAAAACTATATTGTTGTGTGAAGTGATGATTCTGTCTACCCTAGAGGAAGTCCAGTTCAGTCGGTGACTGCGAGTTCGCTACAGCCCTGAAGCCCAACTGTCGGGTGCGAATCACTCGTCCGCCCAAGATATCCACCTGCATACTATTGACTGCTGTGAACTGTCTCCCACTTGAAAGGAGGAGAGGAAGCTGTGGCTATTCACTCACCGGAGAACTCACCTGTTTATCACCTCCCATTGTGTACCTGATACCAGCTTGGAGAAAGGAACCCAGTTAACCTACATACCGTAAGATACCTACCTGCATACTATTGACTGCTGTGAACTGTCCTCCACTTGGAAAGAGGAGAGGAAGCTGTGGCCATCCACTCACCGGGGAACTCACCCGTCCATCACCGTCCATTGTACACCTGATACCTGCGGGGAGAAAGGAACTCTGTTAACCTGCATATTGTGAGACACTTACCTGTACGGTACTCCTTACTGGGAATCGCCGTCTGCGGGGAAGACTGTGTCTGCTTGCCGTCTTGGACTCCTCCCTGGACGAGGGAGAGAAGAAGACTTTTAGATTAGGATTACCAATTGTTTTATTCTTAATAAAATTTGTTACTCTTTATTCTTCGACTCTGGTCTCGTCTCTGGCACGCTCCTCAAAGTGTTCTGGGTCTAGGGGTGGGCATTGGTCTGGTTCGGCCCATCCCGACCTGTGACACATTTACAACAGATTCATCAGAGGAAGATTCAACAGAGGAAACTGAACCGGCAACTAATGGATTTACTGAAGAATCAACAGCAACCACAAAACCTCAATCAACCACAAGAGTTACAGCTGGATTCACCTTAGAAGAAACAACTATAGACTTCACTGATGAGACACTGGAACCGATAACATCATTCCCATCAGACATATCTACAAGTGTCACTGAAATATTAACCTGTTAACCGTTGCCAGAGCGCGGGCGCACTGAAGCGGGTTTTTTTTATGTATAGTTCAAAGTTACTATCAGATTTAATGTTATACCTTGACAAACTATACATCATTAAAAAGATATAAGACTCAAGTTTCAGTATTTGACCACTATTGTATTCTGAGAAACTTATAGCGACAGTTATTTCTTAATTTGTGTCAGGAGTTATGAAATGAAAAAATGAGTCGATACCTTTGATATGAATTATGCGCGTCAGTCGCTTTCAAACTCCCGTGCTGTCGTCATGACAGCGATACACAAAACAACGTCCTTCAGGGCTTTAGCTCAAAAATGTGCAGATTTGGAGAAATATTGATAGATTCTCATAGGTCTACATCAGATTCTATTGACAGGAATAATATTTATTGAATTTATATCTAAATGCGTCGATGTAATCCTTATGAGCGCTTTGTATTCTATATACTGTGTTTTCAATTCATACCAATAGCCTGAGGGCGCTATATGCACAATAATAGTCCATATATGGAACATGAAGAAGAGCCATGATCATGTGACATTCCAGGACGTCACAGATACACACAAAGCTACAGAGATCGCGCTGTTACATGCAGATTAAGATGTTTTGAAGATAATAAACATGATTGCAATGATATTTAAGTTACCTGTGTTTTTCAAGCCATGCCAGGTATTTCCATAATAATAGATTATATTTATAATGTAATGCTAATCTATATAGACCAGTGATGTGCGGGTCAATGTATAAACAAACCGCACCCGACCGACGTTTTCAACTAACCAGCCCGCGACTCGGACCGCAAAAAACGAAAAAGAAAATATTGTACCCGACCCGCTTCCTGACCCGCATTTTTTAAAATGCTCTATAATGCTCATCGTAGCGTCTTAATATAGGCTAACTTAATATTCAAATTTTGTCAAGAATTATAAAAAATTGTCAATAAGCTCATAATTTGTAGGCTAGCCTACTAAAATAGTCTAAATGTTTAGTTTTAAAAACAATTTTAAAAAGCTGGCTATGTCTATTTTGCTGTTTCTGCGCAAGTTCAGCAGACAGTGGTTCGGGTTTGTTCCGATCAGAGCTCGTGAGCGGAGAGCGCATCTCTGAATATTCCGCTCCGCTCACGGTCGCTCGCTCAACCCAGATGGCCTGCTGGTTCGAAAACATGTGAAATAAGGGCTGCCTCCGACTAATTTTTTTTCTAGTCGACTAGTTGTTCATTTAAGCCATTCGTGGACAAATCGCTCATTTATATTAAATTAATTACTTAAATAGGCTAGCCTATAGGAATAAGCGCAATACCGCACGCATAAAGCTTGCCACAAAGAACCGGTTAAAGTAATGATTATGAATGTGTCTAAATTAGCAAGGAGACATTTAATTGTTAAGTAATAAACTGGTGTTCTCTTTCATAGGTTCACTCAACGCTGCGGATAGCGCAGTGGGATATTCTCTGAATGTGCCGATTGTCTGAAGCCCTATAGAATCACGCCAATTCATTGGCTGATGGCGCTCGCGCAGTCTGGCTCCGCCCCGACGCTCTTACGTTGCATCATTACATATTCGCGCGCGCGCCATCTGTCCTCAGATTTCTCTGCCTTCAGAACGAAGCGGTCACGTTGCCCTTCGCTCTTGATTTTTCTAAGCTCATACGACTTCTGGATTATTCTCGGCGCTTTTGCGACTGTTCAAGCGGAACTCTGTTTCTCCTTACGGTGAAGTTGCCATGGAATACCGACGCTGTTCTCCGCCATGTGCTCGTTACATCGCTAACGACGACCCGCACAGTAAGTGTGTTAAATGTTTGGGTTTTTCACATGTGCGTGAGGCAGTCATAGGATCGTCTAAATGCAAATTCTGTGAAAATTTGTTGCTCAAAACCCTCAAATCGCGGCTCACGGTTTTTGAGAGGGAATCATTCGTCCCCCCCTGTCGCGCTCCCGAGGCCTCTCTAGGATCCGCGACTTGGGGTTCGGATGTAGAGCTTGAGGATGTGGAGTTCGAGCAGACGAGCCCCGCTCTTTCTCTCCCTCCCTCCCCTCGGCACGCGCGAGGCATGCCAGTCGAATTTTCTTATGATTATTTGCGCCCCAGCCCGGGAGCACGCAACGCGGTTTCTTTCGGGCTGGAGGATGTACTTTTTACCGAGGCTTCCGACTCCGAGGATTTCGGGCCTACCCTCGCCGACGAGGTTATCCCGCCTAGCGGCCAGGAAGCGCGGCCTACTGCGGCCTACGCGGAGCTCGTTGATGTACTTTTGCGCGCTACGGAGAAGCTCGCTATTGATTGGCCCGACGCTATTGATTGGTTCCGGCGATTGAGGAGACTTTAGCCGACCATCTTGCTCCGTCCTCTGCGCCGTCCTGGAAATCGCGCCCCCTCCTCCCCTCTAAAGCATGTAGGACTACCTCCTCTCTAATTGGGAAATCCTACATGGCGGCTGGGCAGGCAGGCATGTCCCTGCACACTATGGCCATTCTTCAGGCCTACCAAGCAGACGTCCTGAAGGAAATGGACGAGGGCGATGGCATGACCCCTGAAGCAGTCAAGGAGCTTCGTAAGGCTACGGATTTAGCCTTAAGAGCCACCAAACATACAGCACGTGCTATAGGTCGCTCTATGGCTGGTTCCGTTGCGGTGGAGCGCCACTTGTGGCTTAATCTCACGGAGATCCGTGACAAGGAGAAGGTTTTCCTCCTGGACGCCTCCATTTCTCAAACAGGTTTGTTTGGTGAGGCGGTCAACACAGTGGTTGAGAAATTCCGCTCCTCCAAATCCCAATCGGCAGCGTTCAGACAGTTCATGCCCAGGAGAGCTAGGGAACCTTCTGCTCCCTCCCCTGTTCGACCCAGAGAACGTCCCTCTTTTAGACCGGAGTTCTCTTCCAGGAGGAGCGAACCGGTGCATCCCCCACCTACCACGGTTTGGGGAGCCCGCGGTCGCCCGTTTCCCCGTCAACGGCCTCACAAGCGCCTCCAGATGAAGCGGTCCGACAAACCGACCACTCCGGCGGCCCAGAGCCGTTCCTGACCCTCCGGTCGGAAAAAGGAGAGCTCCTCTGCTTCCTCAAGGTTGGGACAGACCGCTGTGGCGAGGGGGGCGTGGTTTTGCGAAGTCTGTAGCAGGAGAGAAAGGAGGGGGCCGATCGGTGAGTAAGTAGGTCAAGTGCAAAATGATGAACACCTGTGTCTGATTGCAGTGATTGGTGTGGAGAGACCGGATATAAGCCAGCATGCGGGAGGAGATGAGAGAGAGAGTTGGACTGGAACCTCACCTGTACGCTGTGTTTTGTGGAAGCTGTGATTGTTATTTGTCCCGTTTTGTTATTGCTGTGCGTGGCACGGTGAATGCGCTACGTGCGCCCTTTTTGTTTATTTGTTTCTTTTGTTCAATAAAAGTGAGTGTTTCAGTCACGCCGACCCCTGTCTTCTTCCTTCCTTGCAATATAATATTGAACCCCGTTACACTGGTGCCGAATCCCGGGAAGGAAGAAGATCGCCGCCGCCATGCAGGCTCCGCCAGGAACGCCATTTGCGGACATCATCCAATCGCTCGCTGGTCTTCACCAGGAACAACATCAGCATCTGCTGGCCATAAAGGAGGAGCAGGACAAAAGGTTCGAGGCGCTCCTCCGAGGCCAGCATGAAGACCGCGAGCTGTTCCGGAGCTGGGTAGACCGGGAGGTTAGGGCCGTCCCCCCATCGTACAAAGACTCGTCCTCGCCGATACCTCTCAACAAGATGGGGCCCCAGGATGACCCAGAGGCATTTCTGGAGCTGTTTGAGAGGTCGGCTGAGGACCGGGGATGGCCCTCGACGGACTGGCCAATGCGGCTGATACCCCTGCTGTCCGGAGAGGCGCAGGTGGCCGCGCACCAACTGCCAGTCCAGAATCTCCTGGTCTATCAGGATCTCAAGCGGGCCATTCTCCAGCGGGTTGGCCGGACTCCGGAACAACATCGCCAGAGGTTCAGGACGCTGAACCTCGAGGAGTCTGGTCGACCCTTCATCATGGCCCAACAGCTCCGGGACTCGTGCCGCAAGTGGCTGATGGCCGACGGAAGCGACGTCGAGGAAATCATCGATCGTGTGGTGCTGGAGCAGTTCGTGGCGCAGTTGCCAGCGCAGACCGCGCAGTGGGTCCAGTGCCACCGCCCGACGTCGCTGAACCAGGCCATCCAGCTGGCGGAGGACCAAATGGTGGCGTGCCCGGGGGTCGGCGAACCCCTACCATCTGCTTCTCTCTCTCTCTCTCTCTCTAACCCCCCTCCTAAGCCCTCTCCCCTTCCCAGGTACCGGGGGAATCTGCCACCGAGACCAGCTCCAAGGTGGAGGACAGGGGGTGCCGCAGAACCGGTACCTTCCCCCAGGCCGCTTCCCCGGGGAGGGGGCCCATCGAGGGGGGGATTCTCTCCCCAGGCTGCGCTGCCTCTCTCTCCACGCCAATCCCTTGACCCGCTTCCTGCCACTGGAGCGGCGGGGAGGCCCGGGCCGGCTTGTTGGCGCTGCGGGGACCCGAGTCATTTTATCGACCGGTGTCCGGTGATGGAGGTGGGGACGCTGATCCGGGTCCCCGACGCGCCGCAAGCTGCCCCCGATCAAGCTGGCCTGTACCAAATACCCGTGAGTATAAAGGGGGTACTTTTCAGGCTCTGGTGGATTCAGGCTGTAACCAAACCTCTATCCACCAAAGCCTGATTCAACCTAAGGCATTAGATAATGGCCGCATGGTTAAGGTACGGTGTGTGCACGGGGAAGTGGTGAATTATCCGGTAATGCCTGTGGATATTCAATTTAGGGGACAAAAGCATAGTGTGGAGGTGGCGATTAACCCGCACCTCCGGCATCCGCTGATTTTGGGGACAGATTGGCCAGCGTTTAATGAGTTATTGGGTCATTTATGTGCGGATGCTTCTTGGGTAAAAAAAGATAAGAGGAAGGTGGCGATTGCTCAGTTGGGAGAAGCTGATCCGGAACCTCTGGGTACTGGTTCAGGGGAACAGAGCACACTGGAGAGAACCATCCTCACAGAGCGCGATGATTTTCCCCTGGAACAGTCCCAGGATGACACGCTGAAACATGCCTTTGATCAGGTTCGCTCTATCGACGGCCAGCTTCTCCACACGGACCAACCGCTCACCTATCCGTATTTTACAATCATAAAAGATAAGTTGTATCGGGTAACCCAAGATGCCCAATCAAAGCAGGATACAACTCAGTTGTTGGTACCTAAAAGCCGTCGGGAAATGCTTTTCCAGACGGCTCATTCTAATCCAATGGCCGGGCATTTAGGACAAACCGCGACACTAAACCGTCTCATGGCCCGATTGTTTTGGCCGGGCATTCACGAGAATGTACGCAAGTGGTGTGCGTCTTGTCGTGAATGTCAGTAGGTGAATCCACCGGCCACCCCAAAAGCACCATTGTGCCCTATTCCGTTGATGCAGGTCCCCTTCGAACGAATTGGTATGGACCTCATCGGGCCATTAGAACGGTCAGCACGGGGACATCGCTTTGCTTTAGTCCTGGTGGACTACGCAACGCGATATCCTGAAGCAGTTCCGCTTCGCAATATTTCCGCAAATAGTGTGGCGAGCGCTCTGTTTCAGCTAATCTCCCGGGTGGGAATCCCGAAAGAGATTCTCACCGATCAAGGCACGGCGTTTATGTCACGAACGATACGCGAACTTTACGGATTATTGGGCATTAAATCGATCCGGACCAGTGTCTATCACCCACAAACAGACGGGCTGGTCGAACGATTTAACCGCACTTTGAAATCCATGATTCGAAAGTTCGTACAAGAAGACGCCAAAAATTGGGATCGGTGGTTAGAACCCCTCTTGTTCGCTGTACGGGAGGTCCCGCAAGCCTCCACGGGGTTTTCCCCCTTCGAGCTTCTCTATGGGCGTCAGCCCCGCGGGGTGTTAGATGTCCTTAGGGAAACTTGGGAGGACGGACCTTCAGCTAGTAAAAATGAAATTCAGTATGTCCTGGACCTGAGAACAAAACTCCACACTTTGGGGCGGCTGTCACGGGAGAATTTGTTACAGGCTCAGGACAAGCAAAGTCGGCTGTACAACAGGGGGGCTAGACTGCGTCAATTCACACCGGGAGAGAAAGTGCTTGTATTACTTCCTACCTCTAGCTCAAAATTACTCGCAAAGTGGCAAGGACCTTTTGAGGTTACACGGCGAATTGGGGATCTTAACTATGAGGTAATACGAACAGATAGGGGCGGGGCACATCAAATTTACCACCTCAACCTGCTTAAAAAATGGTCTGAGGTGGAATCAGTGATGCTGGCGATGGTAGTGAGTGGAGAGGAGGATCTCGGTCCAGAGGCGAATGTCAAAACGAAATCTCTCGCCCTGGCCGCTGGGGGAGACCACCTCTCGCCATCCCAGCTCACTGATGTGCATAATTTACAAGCAGATTTTGCTGATGTGTTCTCGCCCCTGCCTGGTCGGACGGACCTCATTCAACACCACGTTGAGACAGAGCCGGGCGTGGTGATTCGCAGCCGGCCGTATCGACTGCCAGAGCACAAAAAGAAAGTTGTGCAAAGCGAATTAGAGGCGATGCTGGAGTTGGGAGTAATAGAAGAATCTAACAGTGACTGGGCGAGCCCGATAGTTTTAGTTCCTAAAACGGACGGCTCGATCCGGTTCTGTGTAGATTACAGGAAGGTGAATGCTGTGTCGAAGTTCGACGCTTATCCTATGCCAAGGGTTGACGAATTGCTTGATCGGCTGGGTACTGCTCGATTTTATTCGACATTGGACTTAACCAAGGGATATTGGCAGATCCCCTTATCTCCATTATCCAAAGAAAAAACAGCTTTCACCACGCCGTTTGGGTTACACCAATTTGTCACTCTTCCTTTCGGGTTGTTCGGGGCTCCGGCAACGTTTCAGCGTCTGATGGACAGGATTCTCCGACCGCACGCTGCATATGCCGCTGCCTACTTGGATGATATCATCATCTATAGTGGTGACTGGCAGCGTCATATGCAGCAGGTGCGGGCTGTCCTGAAGACGCTGAGACGAGCTGGGCTCACGGCCAACCCGAAGAAGTGTGCAATTGGGCGGGTGGAAGTAAGATATCTGGGCTTCCACTTGGGTCATGGACAAGTGCGTCCCCAAATTGATAAGACAGCAGCGGTTGCGACTTGTCCGAGACCCAAGACCAAAAAGGAGGTTAGACAGTTCCTGGGGCTGGCGGGTTATTACAGAAGGTTTGTGCCTAATTATTCGGACCTCGCCAGCCCACTGACTGATCTAACTAAAAAGGAGGTACCAGATACGGTCCAATGGACGGAGCAGTGTCAGCGGGCTTTTACCCAGATAAAGGCTGCTTTATGTGGCGGACCGCTCTTACATGCCCCTGACTTTTCTCTCCCTTTCATCCTACAGACCGACGCGTCGGACAGGGGGATGGGCGCGGTCCTGTCCCAGGAGGTAGAGGGTGAGGAGCGGCCGGTGCTGTACATCAGTCGGAAGCTCTCTAAGAGAGAGACGGTGTACAGCACCATAGAGAAGGAGTGCTTGGCCATCAGATGGGCCGTTCTCACCCTCCGCTATTACCTCTTGGGACGGGAGTTCACCCTCTGTTCGGACCACGCTCCCCTGCAGTGGCTCCACCGCATGAAGGATACCAACGCGCGGATCACTCGTTGGTATCTCGCTTTACAGCCTTTTAAGTTCAAGGTGATCCACAGGCCGGGTGTACAGATGGTTGTGGCTGACTTCCTCTCCAGGAGGAGGGGGGGGGGGGCTGCAGGCCGGATGGCTCCCCGGCCTGAGTCGGGCGGTGGGGGTATGTGGCGAGGGGGGCGTGGTTTTGCGAAGTCTGTAGCAGGAGAGAAAGGAGGGGGCCGATCGGTGAGTAAGTAGGTCAAGTGCAAAATGATGAACACCTGTGTCTGATTGCAGTGATTGGTGTGGAGAGACCGGATATAAGCCAGCATGCGGGAGGAGATGAGAGAGAGAGTTGGACTGGAACCTCACCTGTACGCTGTGTTTTGTGGAAGCTGTGATTGTTATTTGTCCCGTTTTGTTATTGCTGTGCGTGGCACGGTGAATGCGCTACGTGCGCCCTTTTTGTTTATTTGTTTCTTTTGTTCAATAAAAGTGAGTGTTTCAGTCACGCCGACCCCTGTCTTCTTCCTTCCTTGCAATATAATATTGAACCCCGTTACAACCGCGCAAGCGTTTCTGCCCACCTCCCAGCTCTCCTTTCCTTGCCCTGTCACCTTCGCCACTCAGAGTGTCTCGAAGTGCAGGCCATTTTTCACCATCTCGACTCGCCCGGCGTGGGAGGAAGGAGACGCTTTTTGCTTTCTCCCCTCACCCCCGACACTCTCTATAACTGCCGGTCGCATCCTCGGAGGCACCTTTCGCTTTCCTCCGGAACAGGCGGACCTGGTCACCATGACCCCAGCATCGATGCCTCCCATCACGTGCCAGGACGCCAAGGGCTCTCCTGCACGGTCAGCTTCTCTACCCCACGAACGTCAACACGGCACCCTCACTCAGGTATGTCGTCTGCATTACAACATCCCTCTTCCTCTCTCACATTTCTTTCAAGAGTGGGAGCGCTTACCAGGGGTATCGTCTTGGGTTCTTCGCACAGTTCGGTTCGGCTACACTCTTCAGTTTTGCCGCAATCCCCCTTGTTTCAACGGGGTCTTTCCTACCGTAGTAGACAGCGCCACTCAGGCTTCTGTACTTCAGCAGGAAATTTCATCCCTCCTTCTCAAAGGAGCGATAGAAGAGGTTCCTTCAGGGGAAACCGAACGGGGCTTTTACAGCCGCTATTTCCTGGTCCCGAAGAAGGGCGGCGGTTTGCGCCCCATACTGGACCTCCGCCGACTGAACTTCGCCCTTTACAAAGGGAAATTCAAGATGTTGACGCTGAAATCTATCATATGTCAGATTCGGCCAGGGGATTGGTTCGTGACAGTAGACCTAAAGGATGCTTACTTTCACATCCAGGTTGTACGGCGACACAGGCAGTTCCTCAGGTTCGCCTTTGGAGAAAGAGCGTTCCAGTACAGGGTTCTTCCATTCGGCCTCGCTCTGGCCCCGAGGACATTCACGAAGTGTATGGATGCAGCTCTGGCCCCATTGCGGCTCCAGGGCATCCGTATTCTAAATTACCTGGACGATTGGCTCATTTTAGCCCAATCCAGGGAGTTAGTGACCCACCACAGAGACATCGTCCTGAGTCATATCCAGTCTCTCGGTTTGAGGTTGAACTCGGAGAAGAGTGTTCTTGCTCCGGCTCAGAGCACCGTTTTCTTGGGAGTGAACATGGATTCCGTTCTCATGCAGGCCCGATTGGCTCCTGCACGGATTTCCAGTCTGACGACATGCGTGGCCCGTTTTTCGCTAGGCCACCATGTGTCTGTGGGCACTTGCCGCAGGATGCTGGGCCTTATGGCCGCGGCCTCCTCCGTGCTACCGCTGGGCCTGCTCCACATGAGACCTTTCATGTGGTGGATGAAGCTCTCAGGGGTTCGGCCCTCCGGGCCAACCCTTCGCCTACTGAAGGTATCGCGCAGTTGCTTTCGAGCCCTGTCAGTTTGGCGGGACCCTCTTTTTCTTCAAAAAGGGGTCAGCATGGGTGCAGTATTTCGTCGCCAGATGATTACGACGGATGCCTCTCTCACCGGCTGGGGAGCAGTTTTCGAGGGCAGACCAGCATGTGGCGTCTGGACTGGCGAGACTCTCTCTTGGCACATCAACTGCCTGGAGTTAAGAGCCGTTTTTCTGGCTCTGCATCATTTTCTCCCTCTTCTGGAGGGACACCATGTAATTGTCAGGACAGACAACATGGCAGTGCTGTCTCATGTAAACCGACAGGGGGGTTCTCGGTCACGCACCCTGAACAGGCATGCGCGTCACCTTCTCCTGTGGTCTCAGAGCAGATTCCTTTCTCTGAGAGCAGTTCATGTCCCAGGGATTCTGAACCTCGCAGCAGACTTTCTGTCGAGGCAGAAACTCAGATCGGGAGAATGGATGTTGAACCGCCAGGCAGTGGCCCTGATCTGGGAGGTTTTCGGAGAAGCGGAAGTGGACCTCTTTGCATCTCAAGAGTCGTCCCAATGCCCGCTTTGGTTCTCCCTGAGTCCCCCGGCTCCATTAGGGATAGATGCGTTCGCTCACCCTTGGCCAACGCGGAAACTCTATGCCTTTCCGCCCATCAAACTGATCCAGGCGGTCTTGGTCTTGGCCTCCCTTGGGAGGACCTGCTGTCCCAACTGCAGGGCAGGATATGGCATCCTCGCCCGGACATGTGGAAGCTGTATGTTTGGCCGATCAGAGGCTGTTAGCATTAAGTTCTGATCTCCCATCTGACGTTCAGGAGACCATTGCGAGTGCTAGAGCCCCTTCTACAAGGAGGCTATATTCTTCCAAATGGAGGGTGTTTGAGACATGGTGCTTAGCACATGATAGGAGTCCAGTTAACTGCCCTGTTGGTTCAGTATTGGAATTCCTGCAGGAGAAGTTTGCTTCTGGAGCAGCTGCTACCACTCTCAGAGTTTATGTCGCAGCTATTGCAGCGCATAGGGATTCGGACGAGATTCCCCTGGGGAAACTAAGGTTAGTTTCGGCCTTCATGCGTGGGGTTAAGCGCCTGAAACCGGCTCGCTCCCCTAGAGTTCCCTCATGGGACCTTTCTGTTGTCCTAGAGGGTTTGACGAAGGCTCCCTTTGAGCCCTTAGAGTCAGCTCCGGAGCGGATTCTGACTCTCAAGGTTTCTCTTTTGTTGGCTTTGTCATCATTAAAGCGTGTAGGAGACTTACAAGCTCTTTCTGTTAGCGAGTCTTGCTTGGACTTTGCTCCTGGCTTGGTCAAGGTTTCCTTGAGGCCGAGACCAGGGTATGTTCCCAAAGTTCTTTCCACAACTTTCCGCTCGCAGGTGGTTAACCTTAACGCTTTCCACCCTCCTCCATTTTCTTCTGAGGAAGATAGGAAGCTTAACTTGCTCTGCCCAGTTCGTTCTCTTAAGATATATGTAGACCGCTCAGGCGGTTGGAGGAAATCTAACCAGCTTCTGGTTTGCTTCGGTGCTGGCCGCCGTGGGCTTGCTGCATCAAAGCAGAGGATTTCTCACTGGGTTACAGAAGCTATCTCGTTGGCTTACGAGGTGCGTGGCTTTCCTTCACCTCTTAGCATTAGAGCACATTCCACCAGAAGTGTGGCATCTTCTCAAGCTCTTTTTAGAGGAGCACTTTTGGAGGACATTTGTGTTGCGGCAGGCTGGTCCTCTCCGCACACTTTTGTAAGGTTTTATAATTTGGATCTTGACATGACCCCGGGTTCCCAGGTTCTTTCTGTTTGAACTCCTCTTGGTCGTTGTCTATTTTTGTACCAGTCATGGAAAGCGCTCTAGCTTGGCGAGTTTGGTAGTCCGTTCCCACTGCGCTATCCGCAGCGTTGAGTGGACCTATGAAAGAGAACGTCTCTGGTTACTTGCGTAACCTATGTTCTCTGAATAGGGAACGAGACGCTGCGTTAGCTGCCAAGCTCCTCGCGCTGCTGACAGTTTTCTTTTCGGCAGAGAAATCTGAGGACAGATGGCGCGTGCGCGAATATGTAATGATGCAACGTAAGAGCGTCGGGGCGGAGCCAGACTGCGCGAGCGCCATCAGCCAATGAATTGGCGTGATTCTATAGGGCTTCAGACAATCGGCACATTCAGAGAATATCCCACTGCGCTATCCGCAGCGTCTCGTTCCCTATTCAGAGAACATAGGTTATGCAAGTAACCAGAGACGTTTTCTGTGTCGCTGCAAAGATGAAGTTGACAATGCGGAGACTGCCGACTCGCCATGAACGCCAGAGAGAAATGCACATTTCATATGGATAAGCCTACATAATCAGAGACTATTTATTTTGGTTTGAATATTTTCGTTTAAAAGTAGACATTTCAAGCTTTCTGTAATATGTAGCCTATATTTATCAAATCTGTGAGGCACAAGCTGAGTTTCGGCGCCCTCCAGTACACATGCAGTGATCGCGTATAGGCTACCGGCGCCTTATTTTGTCTGCTATATATTTGCTTCTTATTTAATAAATACGGGCAATTGATTGATAAAACATTGATCAAAATTAAGACACAATTTAAATAAAACGAAAATCTTTTAAAAAGAGTTTTCTATAAAACAAAACTTAATGAAGTCGTCAAAATCATGTTTTACCAAAAACAGCGCCGTTGCTAGGAGGGCGCCAGCGCCTCTGCCTCTCAGCGCCTCTGCCTCGCGAGTGGATGATGGCCCTGAAGACGCCTAGCAATGATATACCTTTAGTGGGAGTATACCTTTAGTTAAGTTATCGCAGCGCGCTAAGAGACAATGTTATCGGAAAATGCAGCCCAGGTATATGCATAATGGAGATTCCAAAGCTCTCTTCTTTGGTCAGAACCATGGAGAGCGATTGCGGATTTACTTTAACAATGCAACACAATATTTAAAGAGCATCAAGCTATTAAAATCTATATTATGTATACGCACAGATAATATAACAGTAGGCTATATTAGTCAATATTTTTATTAGATTAAGCAGTGATTGGATAACGTTTTTTTATTTTATTTTTATTTAACGTTTTTAATTTAAGGCCCACCTACAATTGGTCTGGCTTATCCAAAACTGGAATCCTAGCGCCGTGTCTGGTTGGTCGTGCCAGTTTTGTGGTTATCAAATGTGTAAATAGCATTGTAAGAACTAGCCTACACATGACAAAGCCAGCACTTTGGTCATCATCTTTCATTATTTTGGCAAATGTCTCCCACACTTTGCTCTTTCTATTTGTGTATTTGCGGAGCTTCCACTCCCCAGTCTTCACCTTTTCTCTTGCCGCCTCCATCTCTACCTGCAGACTGAGCTCGTGCGTCATCTTCGCGCCAGTTATTCAGACAAAAGTGTAAATTAAATTTAAAACGTATTTATAGAGAATTGTGTCTAGAACTATATAAATTACAAAGGTTTAATTGGCATCTTTATTTCAAACGACCCGACCGACCGCGACACGAATATCATTAAAAATATTTTTCGATGACTCGTAACCGCGGGTGACCGCGGGTGACCGCAGGCACCCGCTCATTTCGGATCAACCCGCGCATCACTGATATAGACTAATCATTGTGCAGAATACTATCAAATAGTATATTTTCTGTCTGATTTTTTTATCTGATGCCAAATTAGATCACAGAAGATTATTGAAAACATTTTATTTGCGTTATAAAGTACGTTTGGAGCACAAACATGGTTTTAATCTCATAAATTGTTATGTATTGATGGTGTGCTAAGCTAACATGCTAGCTAGCTCTAGGTGCTTCTATCTTGAAAAACATTTAACTAAATACAGAGTTTTAGACTTATCATCTTCATATTTTAAATATAATATGGTCAGATATGTGGCTTTAGCTGTAGTGCATTTCTAGATTGCTACAGTGCCAACTTCAATTTTATTTTCATGAAGATGTTTCATAAAAATTAATTTCTAATAACTTTACAAAACTTTGAAGCTATTTATAACTATTTCTTTCATTATGACAATAATTAATTCTACATTTACAATAAACTGCCAGGTGTCAGCTTTCAAATGAGATCATACTTGTGCTTTTAGTACAAAGGGTTCATGAACTGTATCTGTTTCAGTTTGGGTATGTCATTTCTGGGGATTTTTCAAAAGTGGGGTTGCAGCTTAACAGGTTAACACCATTTACAACAGATTCATCAGAGGAAGATTCAAAAGAAGAAACTGAACCGGCAACTATTGGATTTACTGATGAATCAACAGCAACCACAAAACCCCAATCAACCACAAGAGTTACAGCTGGATTCACCTTAGAAGAAACAACTATAGACTTCACTGGTGAAATAACTACTGATGAGACACTGGAACCGATAACATCATTCACATCAGACATATCTACAAGTGTCACCGAAATATCAACACCATTTACAACAGATTCATCAGAGGAAGATTCAACAGAGGAAACTGAACCGGCAACTATTGGATTTACTGATGAATCAACAGCAACCACAAAACCCCAATCAACCACAAGAGTTACAGCTGGATTCACCTTAGAGGAAACAACTGTAGACTTCACTGATGAGACACTGGAACCGATAACATCATTCCCATCAGACATATCTACAAGTGTCACCGAAATATCAACACCATTTACAACAGAGGAACATTCAGAGGAAACTGAACTACTAACTACAAGAGTTACCGATCAATCAATTACCACAACACTGCAGTCAACCACAGGAATTATTACTGGATCCACCATAAAAGAAACAACAATAGACTTCCCTGCCTTATCAACAACTGAAAATGCACCAGAATCCACTACACCATTCACATCACGAATATCTAAAAGAGTCACTAAAGAATCAACAACATCATTTACATCAGAATTGTCTACAAGTGTTACTGAAACATCAACACCATTTTCAACTAAGGAAGATTCAACTGCAGAGACTGAAATGCCAACTATAGGAATTACTATTCAATCAACTACACTCATGACACCAGACTCAACTACAGAAGCCAAATCATTAACTAAGATTCCTGATATATCAACTACAACAGGAGTGATTTCAACAGAATTTACAACTATAGGAATTGCTGATAAGTCAGCTTCATCCATCACAACAGAAATGAAATCCACATCAGTAGAATCAACCACTCATGCCATATCCGAGCCCACAGCTACAGATATATTAACCAAGGCTATTACAGCAAAATCAACCATAGCAATAACAGAACGGCTAACAACCACATTCACAACAGAGTCCTCTACAGGAATTAGCGAAGGAAAAGAAACCTCAGTGACCACAACACAACCTGAAGTAACCACACACAGGACTACAGCAAATAATGAAGGATCGATGACATCACTAGATACTACCATTGAGAGCTCACTTACCAGTGTGACCACTGTTCCGCATGAAAGTTAGACAAACCCACATTTTAGTATTTTGTGTGATGCATGACAATGCAAAATGTGTGCTAGGGTTATTGATATTTTTCCAGGAGAAAAATTAGTTTGTAAATTATTTATTTGGCATTCTACTGGAGAGAATGGACAGTCCTCCGTTAAAGTCATAAAATTAGGTTTTCATTATTTAAATATAACCTGCTTCTTTGTGTTTCATTCAGGTGACTTGGTTTTAAAAGAGAAGTTATGTATTTGCTGTGATTTAGACTAATATCCATTTATTCATCCTTTGAAAACATCACCACAATCTACAACACAACCACTAACAACTGTAGTGGAACTCACTACAACGACAACGAAGCCTACACCACTTACAACTACGGTCCTTGTCAGATTTACCAGTGATGAAACGTTTGATCCTGCACTGCTGGACTCAACTTCCACTCAGTTTACAAATCGAGAACAAAGAGTCAAACATGAAGTATGCTGTGTAGAAACTTTTCAAATACCTTTTTATTAAATATGTTGTTTAGTACAGACAAAGTACACAGAATAGAAAGAACTGCAAAAAAATACTAAAGTGCACTGCACTAAAATTTTGACATAGTTGTTATAGTAAATACAACAACATTTTCATCACCACCATAACTCTTTATGTACTGGATATTTTCTATGTTTTAAACTTTATAACTTAATGTTTAACCTGCCTTTGTTACTTTCCTACAGTTTGAGCCAATCTTTAAAAAAGCATTTACCTCCTTCCTCAGACTGACAGTTATTCGGTTCCGGTGAGTATTTCTTCATTTCTTGTTTTGTGTAATCTCTGGAATACCTAGTCACTTCTATCTCTATGCAAATATCAGTGCTTGTTTAATAAATGGTGATCACTGCACCTGCTATGCTTTTATACTTCTCCAAAAAAATATACATAAAACAAGCAACATAACATATTTTCTCAAATGCAATGCATCTAATTACATTAACTAAAGGCTAATTTTGAAACTTGCACACTATTCGACACAACCTTTAACAAAAAACTTTTGCTCTCTTTTTATGTGTAGTTCTGGATCAGTAATCACAGACATGAATTTGGAATGCATAAAGGACATGGTCCCTGAGGATAATAATATCACACAAGTTATCATGAATGCAACAACTACATTTAATATAACCAGTGTGGATGGTAAGTAAATCAGTTGATATCACAAAAAAAGTTAATTATCATTGAATTTAATTTTTATGGAGACTATATTTGAGACTAATATCACTTCTCAATTGTTTTGTTTTTTTGTCAACTATAATTCAATCTACAATACAAACAATTATTCATTTTACAATAAACAACATCAGTCAGGCCGACAAATGATGCTACAACTTCAACCAATCCTTCTATAACAACCATTACAACAACCGAACCAACAACAAGCCAGCCTACAGTTACAACACAACCCCAGGATACAAAAAACATCCAGACTACAACCCTCACAACAACTATATTTCAACCCGTAACAACTGTGATCCAGTCATTAACAACTTCACAACAAACTGAAATTCAACCTACAACTGAGGCCCAGTCAAGAACAACTACATCAAAGCTTGCAACAGCTACAACCCAGCCTACATTCTCTACATCTGCCCAGCCTACAGTCCAGACCGTAACCATTTTACAAACTAGACAACCTGAAATCCAACCTATAACCGGGGCCCAGTCAACAACAACTACATATCAGCTTGCAACAGCTACAACCCAGGCTACATTCTCAACATCTGCCCAGCCTACAGTCCAGACTACACAACCTGAAATCCAACCTATAACCGGGGCCCAGTCAACAACAACTACATAACAGCTTGCAACAGCTACAACCGAGCCTACATTCTCAACATCTGCCCAGCCTACAGTCCAGACCGTAACCATTTTACAAACTACACAACCTGAAATCCAACCTATAACCGGGGCCCAGTCAACAACAACTACATCACAGCTTGCAACAGCTACAACCCAGGCTACATTCTCAACATCTGCCCAGCCTACAGTCCAGACCGTAACCATTTTACAAACTACACAACCTGAAATCCAACCTATAACTGGGGCCCAGTCAACAACAACTACATCACAGCTTGCAACAGCTACATCCAAGCCTACGTTCTCAACATCTGCCCAGCCTACAAATACAGTCCAGACAGCAACTATTTCACAAGCAACACAAACTGAAATCCAACCTATATCCAGGGCCCAGTCAACAACAACTACATCACAGCTTGCAACAGCTACAACCGAGCCTAGATTCTCAACATCTGCCCAGCCTATAGTCCAGACCGTAACCATTTTACAAACTACACAACCTGAAATCCAACCTATAACCGGGGCCCAATCAACAACAACTACATCACAGCTTGCAACAGCTACAACCCAGGCTACATTCTCAACATCTGCCCAGCCTACAGTCCAGACCGTAACCATTTTACAAACTACACAACCTGAAATCCAACCTATAACCGGGGCCCAGTTAACAACAACTACATCACAGCTTGCAACGGCTACAACCCAGCCAACATTCTCAACATCTGCCCAGCCTATAGTCCAGACCGTAACCATTTTACAAACTCCACAACCTGAAATCCAACCTATAACTGGGGCCCAGTTAACAACAACTACATCACAGCTTGCAACAGCTACAACCCAGGCTACATTCTCAACATCTGCCCAGCCTACAGTCCAGACCGTAACCATTTTACAAACTACACAACCTGAAATCCAACCTATAACCGGGGCCCAGTCAACAACAACTACATCACAGCTTGCAACAGCTACAACCCAGCCTACATTCTGAACATCTGCCCAGCCTAC
Organism: Scardinius erythrophthalmus; assembly: GCF_964197995.2. Lineage (NCBI taxonomy): Eukaryota > Metazoa > Chordata > Actinopteri > Cypriniformes > Leuciscidae > Scardinius > Scardinius erythrophthalmus. The sequence continues at coordinate 69,790,133 of NC_138222.1, read as the reverse complement.
AGTCCAGACCGTAACCATTTTACAAACTACACAACCTGAAATCCAACCTATAACTGGGGCCCAGTCAACAACAACTACATCACAGCTTGTAACAGCTACAACCGAGCCTACATTCTCAACATCTGCCCAGCCTACAAATACAGTCCAGACAGCAACTATTTCACAAGCAACACAAACTGAAATCCAACCTATAACCGGGGCCCAGTCATCAACAACTACATCACAACCAGCAACAGCTACAACTGATGGTACATTCTCAACATCTGCCCAGCCTACAGTCCAGACCGTAACCATTTTACAAACTACACAACCTGAAATCCTACCTATAACCGGGGCCCAGTCAACAACAACTACATCACAGCTTGCAACAGCTACAACCCAGGCTACATTCTCAACATCTGCCCAGCCTACAGTCCAGACCGTAACCATTTTACAAACTACACAACCTGAAATCCAACCTATACCTGGGGCCCAGTCAACAACAACTACATCACAGCTTGCAACAGCTACATCCAAGCCTACGTTCTCAACAACTGCCCAGCCTACAAATACAGTCCAGACAGCAACTATTTCACAAGCAACACAAACTGAAATCCAACCTATATCCAGGGCCCAGTCAACAACAACTACATCACAGCTTGCAACAGCTACAACCCAGGCTACATTCTCAACATCTGCCAAGTCAAGTCAAGTCATCTTCATTTATATAGCGCTTTTAACAATGTAGATTGTCTCAAAGCAGCTTTACAGAGATAAGCGTATAATTTAAGGTAACAGAGATTGTTTCGGCTTTACAGCAGAGTTAAGTTATTTCCATCTAAAGTTAGTTTTAATTGATTTGGTTCCGTCGCAATGATCATTTGTTATTAAATTAGGGGCCGCTAAGACGACACCATTCTCTCTACACAGACTTTAAACGCGAACCTGTGAGAAACGCTGATGGCGGTCACATGCGCATTTAGAATGGGTTCTATAGTTATGTGCGTTTGAATATACGCAGGTTTGGAAATCCCTACAAGCCAAGCCTAAACAAAATACTTGTTTTTCCTTATAAATTTTGATAAGGAATTTTATTTGTTGCTTTGGGGTAGGACCGCGAGACGAATTTTCCCAACAACGCCTTATCTGTAGAGTGGTAGTGGGATCCTCCATAGGGAGAGACTAGTTGGCACTTCAGCACTGCGTTGTCATCGGTCCAGGTGAAGGTCCTTCGTCAGATCTGGATACGGCCTGGATCCGGCAGGCTGCAGGAAAAACCTTGGGATAAACACAGACACTAAAATTAGCGTAGATGCCATTCTTCTCATGATGTAACGAGTACATCAGGATTTTTGGGAAGTGTTCCCGGTTCCGGCTGACCTAGTCTATGCAGCATAACATTAAATTATAGAAGTCTATAATGTATTATGTGAAAGCGAGGTCAAAGAGATGTGTCTTTAATCTGGCTTTGAACTGACAGAGTGTGTCTGCTTCCTGGACAATGGTAGGAAGACTGTTCCAGAGTTTTGGTGCTAAATAGGAAAAGGATCTACCGCCAGCAGTCGATTTTGATATTCTAGGTATAATCAACTGGCCGGAATTTTGAGATCGTAATAGACGTGACGGACTATAATGCGTTAAGAGCTCGCTCAAGTACTGCGGAGCTAAACCATTCAGTGCTTTGTAAGTAATCAGCAATATTTTAAAATTTATGCGATGTTTAATAGGGAGCCAATGCAGTTTTGACAGAACTGGGCTAATATGGTCATACTTCCTGGTTCTGGTAAGAACTCGAGCTGCTGCGTTTTGAACCAGCTGTAGTTTGTTTATTAAGCGTGCAGGGCAACCACCTAGTAGAGCATTACAATAATCTAGCCTTGAGGTCATGAACGCATGAACTAATTGTTCCGCATTTGTCAATGAGAGCATATGACGTAATTTAGATATATTTTTAAGATGGAAAAATGCAGTTTTACAGATACTAGACACGTGACTTTCAAATGAAAGATTGGTATCAAAGAGCACACCCAGGTTCCTAACCGACGACGAAGACTTAACAGAGCAGCCATCAAGTGTTAGACAGTATTCTAGGTTATTACGTGAGGAAGTTTTTTGTCCAATAATTAGAAACTCTGTTTTTTCAGAATTTAGAAGTAGGAAATTACAAGTCATCCAATTTTTTATATCCGCTATGCATTCCGTTAATTTTGTGAATTGATAAGTTTCGTTAGGTTTTGAAGAAATATAGAGCTGAGTATCATCGGCATAACAGTGAAAGCTAATGCCATGTTTCCTAATGATATCTCCTAAGGGTAGCATGTACAGAGTGAACAGCAGCGGTCCTAGTACTGAGCCTTGTGGTACGCCATACTGAACTTGTGATCGATGAGACATCTCATCATTTACTGCTACAAACTGATAACGGTCAGATAAGTATGATTTAAACCATGCTAGTGCATTTCCCGTAATGCCAACATAATGTTCTAATCTATTTAAAAGAACGTTGTGGTCGATGGTGTCAAATGCAGCGCTAAGATCGAGTAACACTAATAGAGAGATACAACCACGATCGGATGATAAGAGCAAATCATTTGTGACTCTAACGAGAGCTGTTTCGGTACTATGGTACGGTCTAAATCCGGACTGGAAATCCTCGCAGATATCATTTCTTTCAAGAAAGGAACACAGTTGTGAGGATACTGCCTTTTCTAATATCTTTGACAGAAAAGGTAGATTCGAGATCGGCCTGTAATTGACTAATTCTGAAGGATCAAGTTGCGTTTTTTTAACAAGCGGTTTAATCAAAGCCAGCTTAAAGTTTTTTGGTACGTATCCTAGAGACAAAGACGAATTAATGATATTAAGAAGAGGATCTATGACCTCTGGAAGTATTTCTTTCAGTAGCTTAGTCGGTATAGGGTCTAACATACATGTTGTAGATTTAGATGATTTAATGAGTTTAGTAAATTCTTCCTCTCCTATAGCAACGAATGAATCAAATTTTTCCTCAGGGAGACTACAATGCACTGCCTGATGCGATACTGTAGTAGACGGTTGCATAGTTATAATTTTGTCCCTGATATTATCAATCTTATAAGTGAAGAAGTTCATAAAGTCATTACTGCTGTGTTGCTTGGAAACTTCGGTGCTTGAAGCTTTATTTTTCGTTAGTTTAGCCACCGTTTCAAATAAATACCTAGGATTATGTTTATTTTCTTCTAATAGGGTTGAAAAATAAGCAGATCTAGCAGCTTTTAAAGCCTCTCTGTAAGTAATTGAGCTCTCTTTCCATGAAATGCGAAATACCTCTAGTTTTGTTTTCTTCCAGTTGCGCTCCATTTTTCTGGCTGCTCTCTTAAGGGCCCGAGTGTGCTCGTTGTACCACGGCGTTGGACTATTTTCTTTAATCTTCTTTAAGCGCAACGGAGCAACTGTGTCTAAAGTGCTGGAAAAGAGAGAGTTAAACGTTTCTGTTGTAATATCTAGTTCTTCTAAGCTATCTGAGATGCTGAGATGATGAAACTGATTAGGAAGATTATTAATAAAGCAATCTTTAGTAGCAGAAGTGATAGGTCTCACATATTTGAAACACGGAGTCGGCTTTGCAGCCTTGGCTAAATGCAAATTACACGAGACTAAATAATGATCTGAGATGTCATCGCTCTGCTGCAGAATTTCAACGGCATCCACATCTATTCCGTGTGATAATATTAGATCTAGAGTATGATTACGACGATGAGTAGGTCCTGACACGTGTTGTCTAACTCCAATTGAATTTACAATGTCTTTAAATGCCAATCCCAATGCATCTTTTTCATTATCGATGTGTATATTAAAATCACCAACAATTAGTACTTTATCTGCAGTCAATATTAATTCTGATAGAAAGTCCGCAAATTCTTTGATAAAGTCTGTATGGTGCCCTGGTGGCCTGTATACAGTAGCCAGCACAAATCTCAAACGTGATTTATCGTTTACACTATATATTTTTACATTAAGCACCAATGCTTCAAAAGAATTATATTTAAAACTTGATTTCTTAGTGGTTTTGAAACTATTACTATAGATTACAGCAACACCACCCCCTTTGCGTTTCAGACGAGGCTCATGTTTATAACAGTAATCTTGCGGGGTTGATTCATTTAAAGTAATGTAATCGTTTGGTTTTAGCCAGGTTTCTGTCAAACACAGCACATCTAGGTTATTATCTGAAATCATATCGTTAACAACGAGTGCTTTTGAAGTAAGCGATCGAATATTCAGCAACCCAAGCTTTAGCATTTGCTCATCTGTATTATAGCTGTTTTTTATTTGTTGAACATCAATTAAATTTTTAACCTTAGTTGGGTTTAAACGTTTTTTGGATTTCCAAATTCGGGGAACAGACACAGTCTCTATATGATGATAGCTAGGTGAAAGAGGCTCTATGTGATGGGATTTATCTGACCTTGGTGACGCGAGGCCGCTAGCAGACGGTCGGTTTAGCCAGTCTGTCTGCTTCCTGACCTGAGCCCCAGATTGTCATGTTTGAGCTCTAAGACTATGAGCCATATTACTAGAGAGAAGAGCAGCACCATCCCAGGAGGGATGAATACCATCTCTTTTCAACAGGTCAGGTTTGCCCCAAAAACTTTTCCAATTGTCTATGAATTCTATATTATTAAGCGGACACCACCGAGACAGCCAACCGTTAAGCGAACATAATCTACTAACTATCTCATCACTCCTGCGAACAGGAAGGGGGCCAGAGCAAATTACAGTCCTTGACATCGTACTTGCAAGTTCACACACCTCTTTAATATTAATTTTGGTGATCTCCGACTGGCGTAGTCGAACATCATTAGTGCCAACATGAATAATGATCTTAGAGAATTTACGATTAGCATTAGCCAGCACTTTTAAATTTGCTTTGATGTCAGGCGCTCTGGCTCCCGGCAAACATGTGACTATGGTGGTTGGTGTCTCTATTTTCACGTTCCGTGTAATAGAATCTCCAATAACTAGGGCACAATCATTCTCAGTGGGTGTTTCACTGAGCGGGGCAAATCGATTTGTTATGGTAATCGGAACGGAAGAGTGTTTTTTAGATCCGCGACTAGAGCGATCCCTCACTGTCACCATTTGCCCGGCTGCACGGGCTCTACTTCAGCCAGAACCGCGTCATGTAAAGAGTTCTCTATTCTATGCGCATCCAAAACATCTAAAGCACTAGCACTCTTACTATCCTCAATTAAAGTTTGGATGCGTGTTTCTAATTCTGAAATCTTCTCTGTCAACCGTTCTGTCTCCTTACATTTATCACATATAAATCCTATATTGTCGACAGAGAAGCCTATACTAAACATGTGACATGAAGTGCAAGTGACAATAACAGGACAAGACATTACTCACCGTGTTTGTTGAGTGATTCTTACTCACCTGAGCTTTTTATGAACTCAAAGGCGCGGACGCGCGAGAGAAAAATAAATAAATAAAATAGCTGAGCGCACGGGTGGCGCGTTAGCAGGCTAGCGAATTACTAGCGTTTTGTGCTAGTAGTACTAATAACAAAAGCTAGCGATGTCAGGTTAATCTGAGATGTTGGGTAAAATGTAGTAGTATAAACAACTAGAAATGGTAGTAAAATGATGGTTCAAAACAAAGAAATATATGGCTAAGACGGAGCTTATCGCACCGAATCAAATAAACACACTCACAGCAGGCAGCGAGGCAGGCCTATATATCTGCCCAGCCTATAGTCCAGACCGTAACCATTTTACAAACTACACAACCTGAAATCCAACCTATAACCGGGGCCCAGTCAACAACAACTACATCATAGCTTGCAACAGCTACAACCCAGGCTACATTCTCAACATCTGCCCAGCCTATAGTCCAGACCGTAACCATTTTACAAACTACACAACCTGAAATCCAACCTATAACCGGGGCCCAGTCAACAACAACTACATCACAGCTTGCAACAGCTACAACCCAGGATACATTCTCAACATCTGCCCAGCCTACAGTCCAGACCGTAACCATTTTACAAACTACACAACCTGAAATCCAACCTATAACTGGGGCCCAGTCAACAACAACTACATCACAGCTTGCAAAAGCTACAACCCAGCCTACATTCTCAACATCTGCCCAGCCTACAGTCCAGACCGTAACCATTTTACAAACTACACAACCGGAAATCAAACCTATAACCGGGGCCCAGTCAACAACTACATCACAACCAGCAACAGCTACAACCAAGCCTAGATTCTCAACAACTGCCCAGCCTACAAATATAGTCCAGACAGCAACTATTTCACAAGCAGCACAAACTGAAATCCAACCTATAACTGAGGCCCAGTCAACAATTACATCAGAGCTTACTACAGCTACAACCCAGGCTACATTTTCAACAACTGCCCAGCCAACAAACACAGCCCATTCTGTGACTACTTTACAACCTACACAAACTGCAATCAAACCAATAACTGTAGATATATCCCAGACCACAGCAGAGCCTAAGACATCAATCCAGCAGACAAATTTAACCCAACCTATGAGTACAACTCAAGCTACAAATATACCTATAAACAAACCTGCAACCCTGACCAATACTACAACCCAAGCAATATCAACTTCAATCCAGTCAACAATGACATCAAACCCTGCAACAACTACAAGTAAACAGCCGACAATTCCAACCCAACAGACATTAACCCCTTTAAAACTTACGACTACTGCCCAACAAACAAATGTATCCCAACCTACCAGTACAATTCAAGCTACAGACAAATCTACAACTTCAAGCCAACCTATAACTCATTCAATCCAACCCACAACAATTACAACCCAGTCTACAGCTGAAACTACTGTTCAGCCTAAAAATACAGCCCCAACCACAGCTACATCCCAACAACTATATCCCATACCTACAACAACTAAATTCCTTTCTATATTTACAAGCCAGCAAATAACTAAACAACTAATTACAATCGATACAACCCAGCTTACATCTGTTGCAACCCAAACTACAATAAACGCTTCATCTTCATCCCCTGATACAACTCTGGACCAGCCTATGATTACACCCACAACACAGCCTATAGCTACGTCCCTACCTAGAACTACTACAATCCAACCAACAATTTTAGCTTTTACCTCACCTAAAATGACTGTAACTCAGCCTACACTTCAAACTACAACACAGACTATAGCTTCTTCCCAGGCAAATATAACTATTTCACCAGCCATAACAACTACAAGCCAGGTAATAACTACACTGTCAACAACTGCAACCCAGTCTACATCTTCAACTATAACCCCATCTAAAACACCAACCTAACTCACCATAGCTACAATCCTCCCAACAGTAAATACATTGAAATCTACAACTAAAACACAGATTATAACTACATCTGCAACCCAAGATTCTATATCTTCAAGTACTACCTCATCTAATGCAACAAAACAACTCACAACCAAGCCTTTACTTAAAACAACAGCACCGCTCACAACTACAGTCAGATTGACCAACAAGCAAACAACGACGACCACACCACCACCACCACCACCAACAACAACAACACCACAAACAACAAGAACAACCACAACACCAACAACAACAACCACAACACCAACAACAACCACCACAACACCAACACCACCAACAACAAGAACAACCACAACAAAAATAACACCAACAACAACCACCACAACAGCAGTTCCAACACGCCCTCCACCAGTTGTAACCATAGAGATGATAATTTTTGTAGTTTTCACTTCAGATCTAGGAAATACGGCAAGCGAGGCATTTAAGAACCTAGCACAACAAGTTGAAACTGAGGTGAGTTTTAAGCAACTAAAATGTAATTAAAATGTAATACATAAATTATTTTATTATGACACAATATTTAATAACATTGCCAAATCTGACTCTTCCACAGTGTAACAAAGTATATAAACTGAAGTATGGACCTCTTTTCATCAGAGTTGTTGTGATTGCTTTCAGGTGGGTTTCTTTTTTTTTTTTTTACTGAACATATAAAAGACAAAATATATAAAATACAAAATCCTCATGTCTTCCACACAGCCAGATGTAAATTGTATGTGTTTCCTTTCAGACCTGTTAGCAAAACCCGAGCAGAACAAAACGTCCAGGCAGAGCTTGAATTAGTGTTTGACCAAACCTCCAATGAACCCATCCCCAGCAACAGTGAAATAGTGCAGACGCTAAAAGAAGCAGCTACAAATCCAAACTCAGGCTTTAACCTTTCTATTGATGTGACCTCTATGACTGTTATCAGTAAGTTATTAGTAAATTACAGCTGACGTGAAATTTGAGTTCTCCGATGTTAACATCTCTTGAAAAATCCACCTGATACACTGTTTTCTACATTTTAATCCTTTGTAGAATCCCTGCGAGCTGGAACCAAGGGAGGGCGTGGTGAGCTGGAACCAAGGGAGGGCGTGGTGAGCTGGAACCAAGGGAGGGCGTGGTGAGCTGGAACTAAGGGCGTGGTGAGCTCGTACCAAGGGAGGGCGTGGTGAGCTGGAACCAAGGGAGGGCGTGGTGAGCTGGAACCAAGGGAGGGCGTGGTGAGCTGGAACTAAGGGCGTGGTAAGCTGGAACCAAGGGAGGGCGTGGTGAGCTGGAACCAAGGGCGTGGTGAGCTCGTACCAAGGGAGGGTGTGGTGAGCTGGAACCAAGGGAGTGGTGAGCTCGTACCAAGGGAGGGTGTGGTGAGCTGGAACCAAGGGAGTGGTGAGCTCGTACCAAGGGAGGGTGTGGTGAGCTGGAACCAAGGGAGTGGTGAGCTCGTACCACGGGAGGGTGTGGTGAGCTGGAACTAAGGGCGTGGTGAGCTCGTACCAAGGGAGGGTGTGGTGAGCTGGAACAAAGGGAGTGGTGAGCTCGTACCAAGGGAGGGTGTGGTGAGCTGGAACCAAGGGAGTGGTGAGCTGGAACCAAGGGCGTGGTGAGCTCGTACCAAGGGAGGGTGTGGTGAGCTGGAACCAAGGGAGTGATGAGCTGGAACCAAGGGAGGGCGTGGTGAGCTGGAACCAAGGGAGTGGTGAGCTGGAACCAAGGGAGGGTGTGGTGAGCTGGAACCAAGGGCGTGGTGAGCTGGAACCTGCTTACGTCACGTGCGCAGTATCACAAACATCCAATAGGAAAATTCAACTGCAGTAGCCACCGTTCAACCTGAAGAGGGCAGCACTCAGACGTTTTTTACACCATATATTGTAGAATTAAAACACTTTATACCCAAATGTCAAAAAATTACTCAAATCAATGAACAGCACTAATAAAGCCCCATTCTTACAGATCATTAACTAAGGGTTTAGTTACCCTTTAAAAATGCCAAATATCGGCCTTGGCGATATATATCGGTTGACCACTAGTAAATACATTGTATTTTCTATCCTATCAGTGGCCAGCATCAGTCTGTCAGTGGCCCACATTCCACAGAGATCATTCAGCCAGTCTCACGCCATGATAAGCTGCATTTTTAAGCCAAAAAACACACCCTGTCTGAATGTCTGCAAACTCCCACTGAATGTATGCAGTGCTTCAAACTTGAATTTCCATAATCATGCAATGGTTAATAATTAATTGTACTAAAAAAAAATGAAAATGTGGCTGATGTATTAAAGCTGATAAATAATGTTGTATTTCCTCCAGCTGAGACTCTTCAGATGCGCACTGTTCAACATTATGGGTTTGAACTGCTTGACATATGATTGAAATCACTTCAAAAAAGGAAAATACAGTAAAGAGCAACACAGGCTCTCAAAAATTATATAAAATTTTTGATTTATATTTATCAGCTAATATACAGATTATCGGCTTTCAAATATGAAGAATTATCGGTATCGGTATTCTATATATATATATATATATATATTGTAGTATATAAGAGCGTCTCCAGTCTGACCTTTACTGAGACAAAAACACAAATCAAAAAGAAGAGAAATCAATAAAAACGACACTGGACTGACTGACAACTTTTTTTCTTTAATTATTTATTTGCAATGTTATGGCATCTCTATTTCTGGGAGTTTTTGTTTCATTTGGCGCTGATCCCGTGACCATGACGTGTTTCTAGAAATGTGCCTCACAATCAGTGCAATGTTGCAAGACATCTGTATGATTCGTCTGGCAACATTCCTCAGAAACCTTTTAAGCAAGAAGAAAATAGATTATCTAAAGTTGGATGTGTCAAAACTTTCTTCAGTTATACAAAGACAAAACTGAAGTTATTGTATTTGGAAACAAAGATGAAGTTCTCAAGGTGAACGCATACCTTCACTCTAGGGGTCAAACAACTAAACATCAAGTCAGGAATCTTGGTGTGACACTAGAGTCAGACCTTAGTTTCAGTAGTCATGCCAAAGCAATAACTAAATCAGCATACTATCATCTGAAAAATATTGCAAGAATTAGATGCTTTGTTTCCAGACAAAACTTAGAGAAACTTGTGCATGCTTTCATCACCAGCAGGGTGGATTACTGTAATGGACTCCTCACTGGCCTTCCCAAAAACACCATAAGACAGTTGCAGCTCATACAGAACGCTGCCGCCAGGATTCTGAGCAGAACCAGAAAATATGAACATATCACACCAGTCCTCAGGTCTTTACACTGGCTCCCAGTTAGATTTAGGATTGATTTTAAAGTATTATTACTGGTATATAAATCATTCAATGGCCTAGAACCTCAATATATTGCAGATATGCTCACAGAATATAAACCCAACAGATCACTCAGATCATCAGGATCATATCAGCTAGAAACACCAAGGGTTCACTCTAAGCATGGCGAGTCCGCTTTTAGCTATTATGCTGGAACCAGCTTCCAGAGGAGATCAGACGTGCTCCTACTGTAGTCACTTTCAAATCCAGACTCAAAACACTTCTGTTTAGCTATGCATTTACTGAATGAGCACTGTGCCAATGTTCGTCCGACTGTACTGTACTGTATTTTATTTGATTTTTTATTTTTCTAAACTGTTTTAATTATTCTTATTTCTTTTTATTATTTTAATTTCTTCTATGTAAAGCACTTTGAATTGCCATTGTGTATGAAATGTGCTGTAAAAATAAACTTGCCTTGCCTAAAGATCACAAGATGGTGATTGCCAAATACACTCAACAGAAATGTCTCTCAGAATGTTTTAGTTTGCGTGAGAAAACATGGATCTATCTATCAACAAGAATTTAAAAGCTTTAAAACTTCAGGAGTTCAAAGGATTTTTTCGCTCAAAGGATGAATCCTGTCTTTATTTTAGGCCAATCTCAGCTGTCTTTATTGAGATTATTGATCATGGACAGAAACGCAAAGTTGATTCTGCGCTAATTTGATCTAATATTTGATGTTTTTTAAATGTTGTAGATTTAAGTAGCAAGTGAAAATTGCTAGGCCTATATATAGATAGATTGGTTATAGATTGATAATAAATAGTTTAAATATATTTTTAGACAAGGGTTTTGTTAATGATTTTCAGTTTTGTTCAAGCTAATTACAGCTAAAAATAAAATAATAATAGAAGAATATGTAAAAGTATGGTATGTGGGGTAAAAGACTCAACATGATGATAAATATCTGGCTGACTTTCCATTTGTTGACACGTCATGGTTAGATTCACATATTAAGATGGGCATCCACCTTAGACATAATCACCATATTTATGATAAAACCATGATATTTAAAAAATATGATATGCATCACATGTAATAAAATAGGCTAAAACAGGTCTTGTGTTGTTACTTCTGTAAATCTAGGCTATATTGCTTTATTATGGGATCTCTATCAATGCTTTCAGAATCTGTACTTTTGTAAATAATTTTGTTTCTATATTTTTAAAATATATTTCTACATAGGCTATATTTTAGGGCATCCTATATATTATTAAGAGTTTTTTATTTTGTATTGTTCTTGCTGTCAGTAACCCCTTATATGTTCTCAAACGTCAGACTTCACACTACATAAACATGCATTTTCTTCAAAAAATGTGTTTTACAAAAAAAAACATTTTTTACTGCCTATTTGTCGCCAACCTGTTAACATTTTAATGACAGCATATTTATTTTTATAAACAGATACTAGAACAAACTTTGCTAAAGTGATTGTTTTAAACAAGTATTGACATTATTAAAAACACATTATTTTAGCTGAAGTATTTGTATAAATACTGTGTGTCTTTCGCCACCTCATACATTTATACGAGTTTTAAACAAACAAAAACAAAACAAACAAAATCTATTGCTCCATCAATGTTCAATACAAACATAGATGTTTTTCTGCAATCTTACACTATGGGAGGAGTTTTCTTGGCCAATTCAGACATCACTGTGTGTGTATTTGACCGTTCAAGCGCAGTAAGCCACTCGTTTTTGTACTTGCGATCTGTCGCGTTGAGCTATTTCAATTACTTTTGTTTGATTTGTTCATTGCAAACAGCTGAAAGTCGGTAAATGTTGCCAATAAACCTGCCAATAAATCGATTACAACTGTATATGAGATAGTACTAGAGATACAGTCTCCCCAGGTGTTTCCAATTAACCACACCCCCTTGTTATCTTGTTTAGCTTGTTTGTCCCTGTGTATTTATAGCCCCTGTGTTTCACGTGTTACTTTGTCAGTTGTTGTACATGTATGGGTGCTTCTAGTTCGGTCCTGCTCGTGGTTTTGTTTCTTTGTCCTTCGTGTTCTTTATTATATGTACTACATGTTTCTCTATTAAAATCCTGCAAATAGATCCTCGCTTCCGCCTGCTTTCTCCAGCATCATTACAAAGCCACTCGTTTTTGTACTTGCGATCTGTCGTGTTGAGATATTTCAATTACTTTTGTTTGATTTGTTCATTGCAAACAGCTGAAAGTCGGTAAATGTTGCCAATAAACCTGCCAATAAATCGATTACAACTGTATATGAGATAGTACTAGAGATACAGTACTCATATAACAATCCTGTACTGAGGTAAAATAAATCAGAAAGAAGAGAGACTAGTAAAACTACATTTCGGGAACTGAACTTTTTTTCTGGTTAAACCCTGTTTATTTAATTGTCTATTGATTGCGTTGTGGACATTCATTGCGTGGGCTGTGTGTTTGTGTGTGTGTTTGTTAATCTGGTTTCCAGTGACGTTTGTCTGGGAATGTTTTGAGATCCACAATGCAATGCTGCAAGACAATGAGTATTTGTATGATTTGTCCGACCTTCCACAGAAACTTTTAGAAGGAAAAAAGAAATAAGATAAGGAAATAAAAAGGAAATAATATTATTTATTGCTCACTTGTCAAATTTATGCTCGAACTTAGTGCATCTAAAATAGTAACCCGCTTGCTGTCGTTTACATGTTCTACTTAAGACTTTATTTTCACAAATATTAATTATTTGATGTGACATTTGCCATATTAGGCCTAATAACTGAAAGGAAAGACATTGATCATCAGCTGGCAAATAAATATTGAATCCTGAATAAATATGTATGGATAACTGAACAAACGTGTGGCATATTATAACATATTAGTTCAACAGAAACGCGATGTAGACATGTACTTTCTGTAAAGCTGCTTTGAAACGATATGTACAGTAGGTAGTCAACCAGAATGCCTATTACCGCCGCTGCAAAAAATAAACCTTTTTCATGGTAGATCTAACTAGTAATGACTCAAGTGTTACTACATAGTTCTATCGGAATTACTATCTAAAACTTCACCAAAAAGCTCAAAAGCTTAAAATGACTTCAGAAACTAGTTAGTTAAAATGATCTTCACTTTATAATACGGATCCAAATAAATAGTAATTCCCATAGAAGTATGCAACAACACTTGAGTCATTACTAGTTAGTTTCCATGATTCTTACAGTAGTTACTAATGAAAAGCCAATCCTAAAGTGCAGAATCTTCTAATCATCCCAAGATATTCACACACACACACTGAAGGGGGCGCACACCGGCCGCGCAGCGCCACGTCTTTTAAATTCGAACACATTATTCTCTGTGAGAGTACACACACACACACACACACACACGGCGCCTTTCGGCGTCTGTCCGCGGCGCCCAGCAACGGCTCAGGACCGTGTTCAAAATCCTGCCGTGCCACAGAGCGCCATTTACATAGTTTTATATTAAATTTACATTTATGTGTCTCAAATCGTAGTTAATGTATATACGGACTTCACCCTGTGCTGCAATATACATTTAGTTTTATATTTATTTACAGAAATCAGAAAATTGCTGATGTTATCAGATTTTCAGGTGAGAGTTGTCCTAGACGTGGCGTGGCGCGGCGCTGAGCTGCATTAGTTATTGATTAGTTTTGCATGAATTATGAAACTTTTTCAGTAGTTCTCTGGGAAGCATTAAAAAATAGTAGTTATTGATTAGTTAATAGTGAACTACCACTTTCATCATTAATCAGTTTCTTTTTAGTTAATAGTAGTAATAGAACCGTTGGGTGAAGCTCATAGCCGTGTTTTATCGTGAATAAAGCGCAGCTATTGACCAAACAAAGGGAATCGCCGGTGCAGCACAGATGTCTACTGATTAAATTATTTATTAAAGGTGCATAACAATAAATAAATGACTAACGCAGCTATTGACCAATCAGAATCCAGGATTGGAACTAACCGTTTTATAACAATAAATAACAGACCGCATTCTACATTAGAATTCAACCAAGCCATGTAAGAAATACAGGTGCTGGTCATAAAATTAGAATATCATCAAAAAGTTGATTTATTTCAAGAATTCAACTTAACAGGTGAAACTTATATAGACTCATTACATGCAAAGTGAGAAATTTCAAGCCTTTATTTGTTATAATTTTGATGGTTATGGCTTACAGCTTATGAAACCCACAAAATCAAAATCCCAGAAAATTAGAATATTACATGAAATCACACAGTAATTACAGAGTGATACCATGGTCATTGAACCAGGTTTTGGTTATTTTGGCAGTGTGGGCCGGTGCAGATCTCCATAAAGCTTGTCTGCTGAAGGAGGCATGAAGTGCTCTGGAAATGTCCTGGTAGACGGCTGCGTTGAGTGGACAGCACAGTGGACCAACACCAGCCGATGACATGGCTCCCCAAACCAACACAGACTGTGGAAACTTCACACTGGACTTCAAGCGTCTTGGATTGTGTGACTCTTCATTCTTCCTCCAGACTCTGGGACCTTGGTTTCCAAATGAGATGCAACATTTGCTCTCATCAGAAAAGAGGACTTTGGTCCACTGTGCTTTATTAAACCCAGTGTCAACGCAGCCGACTACCAGGACATTTTCAGAGCACTTCATGCTTCCTTCATTTTCCAGCAGGATCTGCACCGGCCCACACTGCCAAAAGAACCAACACCTGGTTCAATGACCATGGTATCACTGTGTAATTACTGTGTGATTTCATGTAATATTCTAATTTTCTGGGATTTTGATTTTGTGGGTTTCATAAGCTATAAGCCATAATCATCAAAATTATAACAAATAAAGGCTTGAAATTTCTCACTTTGCATGTAATGAGTCTATATAATATATTAGTTTCACCTGTTAAGTTGAATTCTTGAAATAAATCAACTTTTTGATTATATTCTAATTTTATGACCAGCACCTGTATATATTAAACAAACATATATTTTGTGTATAATGCACTGAATCAAATGCTACATCTTTATA
>NC_138222.1:69531996-69771996 GCF_964197995.2 Scardinius erythrophthalmus | reverse complement strand
ACATCACAGAGTGTGCAAATGATGACGCTTTCAGAGAGCCAGTTCTTGTATTTG
This sequence comes from Scardinius erythrophthalmus, assembly GCF_964197995.2. Lineage (NCBI taxonomy): Eukaryota > Metazoa > Chordata > Actinopteri > Cypriniformes > Leuciscidae > Scardinius > Scardinius erythrophthalmus. The sequence continues at coordinate 69,771,942 of NC_138222.1, read as the reverse complement.
TGCGTTCCCAGAGATCCCAGCACACGAACCTATGGAAAAATGTGTCAGTGACTGTAATTAAAGTGTGGGAATAAAGCAGCTTGATACAGTGACACTTGCTTTTTCAGAAGTGGTGAGCATGCGGATTTCCATGGGCTGTAATGCAGCATTCCTGCTCTTCTGCGGTGAGTCATGATCAATGCACTTCTCAGAAGTTCTGCTAAACTACGAGACATGATGACGCAGAATGACATTCCTCTTAAAGATATGTTAGTAGTTCAGTATCTATAATATTTCAATTGATCTATTTTATGTACAGTACAGGCCAAAAGTTTGGACACATTACTATTTTTAATGTTTTTGAAAGAAGTTTCTTCTGCTCATCAAGCCTGCATTTATTTGATCCTGAAAATTCAGCTTTGCATCACCGAAATAAATGATAATTTAAAGTATAATAAATTGAAAACCAATTATTTTAAATTGTAATAATATATCACAATATTACATTTTTTTCTGTATTTTTGATCAAATAAATGCAGGCTTGATGAGCAGAAGAAACTTCTTTCAAAAACATTAAAAATAGTAATGTGTCCAAACTTTTGGCCTGTACTGTACATGACCACTGAAAGGTTTGAACAAACTTATATATATATAAAATATCTCTTTCATCTGCTCCACCCATTAAAATAAAAACAGGAACAACAATTTTACAAATATGAATTAAGCAGACGCTTTCATCCAAAGCAACTTACAGTAAAGGAACAAAATGTTCCAGTATAACAATTGAGTGCCAAAATAAAGAAGTGCATCAATTACACTTATACCATGGTCTGAGTGAATACTCGATTCTGATTGGCTGCAGGGTGTCCATTAAAAAGTGATATGCGTAACCAGGGAAACCAAGTTATTGTTTGTAAAAACTTTAGATTTCGATTGTAAAACTAATGTTTTAAAAATGTGTTATTTGGCAAGTGATCGTGGTATAAGCGGGTTATTAATGGACTTCGGCGGACACTCCGAACGTTGTCCATTAATACCTGACAATGGACACCTCGAAGGGCATTAACCCTTACTTATTACACGGCTCTGTGGAATACCTGATTCTGATTGGTCAATCACGCCATCCAGCGATATATTATTCCCAGATAACAACCACTGAACACAGAAACACAGGCTCATCCGGGTTACTGAAGTCAGCAACACTATACGCTAGCTGGGAACGGTGGAAGCTTTGCATTTGGTGAACTAATAAAATATTAAAACTCAGTAGAATCAATATTTTGTGTACAGTTATTTGATTATGCCATCCAGTATCGTGGACTCGCTCTCTCTTGTTTCACACAAACGCAGCGGCGGCCATTTTGTGGCTATTGTTTTGTACACTGTTGGATTATAAGATTCAAACAGGTACGATTTTAAAACAGTTTAATCTGAAATCAGTATCTCTAATCCCCGTAATTATTTATGTGGTGAAATGCTGTGTAATAAGGGTTATGACTGTATTACAGTATCTCTGAATTGTCCTTCTAGTTTGATCTCGCCGCTGAAACTGCTTTGCGTTTAAAGAACTAATTAAATATTTCAATATTTCGTGTCTAATTATTTACTTATGTGGCAAGAAGCCGTGTAATAAGCGGATAATGAACATCCAGCCGGTTATCTCAGAATAAACCCCTTCAGGTGTGTGTGTGTGTGTGTGTGTGTGTGTGTGTAAGGGATAATGAACATCCAGCCGGTTATCTCAGAATAAACCCCTCCGGGTGTGTCTTAGAGGATGGATACCCGACGGGCCGGGCCGGATTCGGACAGATATTTAGAAAGTATGTTCGGGTTCGGGTCGGGCTCGGTCACATCAGCGCGATAAGGCATTGAACATTTTACATTAACAGCTTATTATGTAGGTAGCCAATGTGCCTTATGCTTTCACTTAATGCAAACGTTCGTTTTTGTTATTAAAATACATGTAAAATATTACCATAACATCTGTCTTCCTGTGTGCGGAAATCTGTTTATAGCCGCAACAACGAAACACGTGCATGTGCACCTGTCTGCTTGTTGCTCCGTGCGCGCTGATGCACTCATCCTGTTGACATTTCCGAATGCCTTCCTATAGTTGCTTAATAAAAGCGGGCTTTCCACACAAACAAACGTACATGTGTCATTAGTATGAGAAAAAAGTGGGATTTTAACTGTCGGTCTCGGGTCGGGCTCGGTTACTGTTCTGTCGGACACAGGCCGGGCTCGGACAGAAAAATTCGTCCCGATCCGCACTCTAGTGTGCGTGTGTGTGTGTGTGTGATCTCAGAATAAACCCCCTTTAGGTGTGTGTGTTTGTGTGTGTAAGGGATAATGAACATCCAGCCGGTTATCTCAGAATAAACTCCTTCAGGGGTGTGTGTGTGTGTGTGTGTGTGTGTGTGATCTCAGAATAAACCCCCTTCAGGTGTGTGTGCGTGTGTGTGTGTGTGTGTGTGTGTGTGTGTGTGTGCGTGTGTGTGTGTGTGTGTGTGTGTATGTGTGTGTGTGTGTGTGTGTGTGTGTGTGTGTGTGTGTGTGTGTGTGTGTGTGTGTGTGTGTGTGTGTGTGTGTGTGTGTGTGTGTGTGTGTGTGTGTGTAAACCCCTTCAGGCTGATGAAGAGTTGATCCTGATCACCCTGTCGGGTTTATTCTGAGAAAACAGCCGGCTAGATGCACATTATCCTTCTCTAGTATATTGATTTCAAAATGACCACATGCAAACTCAAGTTATATAGATTTAAATCACGGACAGCAAAGAGAAATAGAGATGAACCCTTTCTTATAAAAATACAGATTAATACATCTACAACTGCCTCTCTTACAGCAATGGCAACACAACTTGCATCTACATCTGAAGACATGACCACAACTCCTTCAACATCTACAACAGAACATAAAGCTACAACTACTGACCCTCTCAAAGCAACAATAACACAACTTACATCTATAATGGAAACAACGCCAACAACTCCTAAAACTACTGAAACCACAACAGCTCAGACAACTCCAACATCAACTGATGCCACAACTACTGAAACTACAACAGCTCAGACAACTCAAACATCAACCGAAGCTACAACTACTGAAACTACAACAGCTCCGCCAACTCAAACATCCACTGACGCTACAACTACTGAAACTACAACAGCTCAGCCAACTCAAACATCAACTGACACCACAACTACAGAAACTACAACAGCTCAGCCAACTCAAACATCAACTGAAGCTACAACTACTGAAACTACAACAGCTCCGCCAACTCAAACATCAACTGACGCTACAACTACTGAAACTACAACAGCTCCGCCAACTCCAACATCAACTGACGCTACAACTACTGAATTTACAACAGCTCCGCCAACTCAAACATCAACTGACACCACAACTACTGAAACAACAACAGCTCCGCCAACTCAAACATCAACTGACGCTACAACTACTGAAACTACAACAGCTCAGCCAACTCAAACATCAACTGACACCACAACTACTGAAACTACAACAGCTCCGCCAACTCAAACATCAACTGACACCAGAACTACTGCAACTACAACAGCTCCGCCAACTCAAACATCAACTGACACCACAACTATTGAAACTACAACAGCTCAGCCAACTCCAACATCAACTGACGCTACAACTACAGAAACTACAACAGCTCAGCCAACTCCACCATCAACTGAAGCTACAACTACTGCAACTACAACAGCTCAGACAACTCCAACATCAACTGAAGCTACAACAACTGAAACCACAACAGCTCAGACAACTCAAACATCAACTGAAGCTACAACTACTGCAACTACAACAGCTCAGACAACTCAATCATCAACTGATGCTACAACTACTGAAACTACAACAGCTCAGCCAACTCCACCATCAACTGAAGCTACAACTACTGCAACTACAACAGCTCAGACAACTCAATCATCAACTGAAGCTACAACTACTGAAACCACAACAGCTCAGACAACTCCAACATCAACTGAAGCTACAACTACTGAAACCACAACAGCTCAGACAACTCCAACATCAACTGAAGCTACAACTACTGAAACTACAACAGCTCAGACAACTCCAACATCAACTGACGCTACAACTACTGAAACTACAACAGCTCAGACAACTCCAACATCAACTGACGCTACAACTACTGAAACTACAACAGCTCAGACAACTCCAACATCAACTAAAGCTACAACTACTGAAACCACAACAGCTCAGACAACTCCAACATCAACTGAAGCTACAACTACTGAAACTACAACAGCTCAGACAACTCCAACATCAACTGAAGCTACAACTACTGAAACCACAACAGCTCAGACAACTCCAACATCAACTGAAGCTACAACTACTGAAACCACAACAGCTCAGACAACTCCAACCAACATCAACTGAAGCTACAACTACTGAAACTACAACAGCTCAGACAACTCCAACATCAACTGACGCTACAACTACTGAAACTACAACAGCTCAGACAACTCCAACATCAACTGACGCTACAACTACTGAAACTACAACAGCTCAGACAACTCTGACATCAACTGAAGCTACAACTACTGAAACTACAACAGCTCAGACAACTCCAACATCAACTGACGCTACAACTACTGAAACTACAACAGCTCAGACAACTCCAACATCAACTGACGCTACAACTACTGAAACTACAACAGCTCAGACAACTCCAACATCAACTGAAGCTACAACTACTGAAACCACAACAGCTCAGACAACTCCAACATCAACTGAAGCTACAACTACTGAAACTACAACAGCTCCGCCAACTCCAACATCAACTGATGCTACAACTACTGAAACTACAACAGCTCAGCCAACTCCACCATCAACTGAAGCTACAACTACTGCAACTACAACAGCTCAGACAACTCCAACATCAACTGAAGCTACAACTACTGCAACTACAACAGCTCAGCCAACTCCACCATCAACTGAAGCTACAACTACTGCAACTACAACAGCTCAGCCAACTCCACCATCAACTGAAGCTACAACTACTGCAACTACAACAGCTCAGCCAACTCCACCATCAACTGAAGCTACAACTACTGCAACTACAACAGCTCAGACAACTCAATCATCAACTGAAGCTACAACTACTGAAACCACAACAGCTCAGACAACTCCAACATCAACTGAAGCTACAACTACTGAAACTACAACAGCTCAGACAACTCCAACATCAACTGAAGCTACAACTACTGAAACTACAACAGCTCAGACAACTCCAACATCAACTGACGCTACAACTACTGAAACTACAACAGCTCAGACAACTCCAACATCAACTGACGCTACAACTACTGAAACTACAACAGCTCAGACAACTCCAACATCAACTGAAGCTACAACTACTGAAACCACAACAGCTCAGACAACTCAATCATCAACTGAAGCTACAACTACTGAAACTACAACAGCTCAGACAACTCTGACATCAACTGAAGCTACAACTACTGAAACTACAACAGCTCAGCCAACTCCAACATCAACTGACGCTACAACTACTGAAACTACAACAGCTCAGACAACTCCAACATCAACTGACGCTACAACTACTGAAACTACAACAGCTCAGACAACTCAATCATCAACTGAAGCTACAACTACTGAAAAAACAACAGCTCAGACAACTCCAACATCAACTGAAGCTACAACTACTGAAACCACAACAGCTCAGACAACTCCAACATCAACTGAAGCTACCACTACCGAAACCACAACAGCTCAAACAACTCCAACATCAACTGAAGCTACAACTACTGAAACTACAACAGCTCAGACAACTCCAACATCAACTGAAGCTACAACTACTGAAACTACAACAGCTCAGACAACTCTGACATCAACTGAAGCTACAACTAATGAAACTACAACAGCTCAGCCAACTCCAACATCAACTGACGCTACAACTACTGAAACTACAACAGCTCAGACAACTACAACATCAACTGACGCTACAACTAATGAAACTACAACAGCTCAGACAACTCCAACATCAACTGAAGCTACAACTACTGAAACCACAACAGCTCAGACAACTCAATCATCAACTGAAGCTACAACTACTGAAACTACAACAGCTCAGACAACTCCAACACCAACTGAAGCTACAACTACTGAAACTACAACAGCTCAGACAACTCTGACATCAACTGAAGCTACAACTACTGAAACTACAACAGCTCAGACAACTCTGACATCAACTGAAGCTACAACTACTGAAACTACAACAGCTCAGACAACTCTGACATCAACTGAAGCTACAACTACTGAAACTACAACAGCTCAGACAACTCCAACATCAACTGACGCTACAACTACTGAAACTACAACAGCTCAGACAACTCCAACATCAACTGACGCTACAACTACTGAAACTACAACAGCTCAGACAACTCCAACATCAACTGAAGCTACAACTACTGAAACCACAACAGCTCAGACAACTCCAACATCAACTGAAGCTACAACTACTGAAACTACAACAGCTCCGCCAACTCCAACATCAACTGATGCTACAACTACTAATGCCACAACAGCTCAGACAACTCCAACATCAACTGAAGCTACAACTACTGAAACTACAACAGCTCCGCCAACTCCAACATCAACTGAAGCTACAACTACTGAAACTACTACAGCTCCGCCAACTCCAACATCAACTGAAGCTACAACTACTGAAACTACAACAGCTCCGCCAACTCAAACATCAACTGACGCTACAACTACTGAAACTACAACAGCTCCGCCAACTCCAACATCAACTGACGCTACAACTACTGAAACTACAACAGCTCCGCCAACTCCAACATCAACTGACGCTACAACTACTGAAACTACAACAGCTCCGCCAACTCCAACATCAACTGACGCTACAACTACTGAAACTACAACAGCTCAGCCAACTCAAACATCAAATGACGCCACAACTACTGAAACTACAACAGCTCAGCCAACTCCAACATCAACTGACGCTACAACTGCTGAAACTACAACAGCTCCGCCAACTCAAACATCAAATGACGCCACAACTACAGAAACTACAACAGCTCAGCCAACTCAAACATCAAATGACGCCACAACTACAGAAACTACAACAGCTCAGCCAACTCAAACATCAACTGAAGCTACAACTACTGAAACTACAAAAGCTCAGCCAACTCCAACATCAACTGACGCTACAACTACTGAAACTACAACAGCTCCGCCAACTCAAACATCAAATGATGCTACAACTACTGAAACTACAACAGCTCAGCCAACTCAAACATCAAATGACGCCACAACTACTGAATTTACAACAGCTCAGCCAACTCCAACATCAACTGACGCTACAACTACTGAAACTACAACTGCTCAGCCAACTCCAACATCAACTGACGCTACAACTACTGAAACTACAACAGCTCAGCCAACTCCAACATCAACTGACGCTACAACTACTGAAACCACAACAGCTCCACCAACTCAAACATCAACTGACACCACAACTACTGAAACTACAACAGCTCAGCCAACTCCAACATCAACTGACGCTACAACTACTGAAACTACAACAGCTCCGCCAACTCAAACATCAAATGATGCTACAACTACTGAAACTACAACAGCTCAGCCAACTCAAACATCAAATGACGCCACAACTACTGAAACTACAACAGCTCAGCCAACTCCAACATCAACTGACGCTACAACTACTGAAACTACAACAGCTCCGCCAACTCAAACATCAACTGATGCTACAACTACTGAAACCACAACAGCTCCGCCAACTCAAACATCAACTGACACCACAACTACTGAAACTACAAAAGCTCTGCCAACTCAAACATCAACTGACGCTACAACTACTGAAACTACAACAGCTCAGACAACTCCAACATCAACTGACGCTACAACTACTGAAACTACAACAGCTCAGACAACTCCAACATCAACTGAAGCTACAACTACTGAAACCACAACAGCTCAGACAACTCCAACATCAACTGAAGCTACAACTACTGAAACTACAACAGCTCCGCCAAATCCAACATCAACTGATGCTACAACTACTGAAACTACAACAGCTCAGCCAACTCCACCATCAACTGAAGCTACAACTACTGCAACTACAACAGCTCAGACAACTCCAACATCAACTGAAGCTACAACTACTGCAACTACAACAGCTCAGCCAACTCCACCATCAACTGAAGCTACAACTACTGCAACTACAACAGCTCAGCCAACTCCACCATCAACTGAAGCTACAACTACTGCAACTACAACAGCTCAGCCAACTCCACCATCAACTGAAGCTACAACTACTGCAACTACAACAGCTCAGACAACTCAATCATCAACTGAAGCTACAACTACTGAAACCACAACAGCTCAGACAACTCCAACATCAACTGAAGCTACAACTACTGAAACTACAACAGCTCAGACAACTCCAACATCAACTGAAGCTACAACTACTGAAACTACAACAGCTCAGACAACTCCAACATCAACTGACGCTACAACTACTGAAACTACAACAGCTCAGACAACTCCAACATCAACTGACGCTACAACTGCTGAAACTACAACAGCTCAGACAACTCCAACATCAACTGAAGCTACAACTACTGAAACCACAACAGCTCAGACAACTCAATCATCAACTGAAGCTACAACTACTGAAACTACAACAGCTCAGACAACTCTGACATCAACTGAAGCTACAACTACTGAAACTACAACAGCTCAGCCAACTCCAACATCAACTGACGCTACAACTACTAAAACTACAACAGCTCAGACAACTCCAACATCATCTGACGCTACAACTACTGAAACTACAACAGCTCAGACAACTCAATCATCAACTGAAGCTACAACTACTGAAAAAACAACAGCTCAGACAACTCCAACATCAACTGAAGCTACAACTACTGAAACCACAACAGCTCAGACAACTCCAACATCAACTGAAGCTACCACTACCGAAACCACAACAGCTCAAACAACTCCAACATCAACTGAAGCTACAACTACTGAAACTACAACAGCTCAGACAACTCCAACATCAACTGAAGCTACAACTACTGAAACTACAACAGCTCAGACAACTCTGACATCAACTGAAGCTACAACTAATGAAACTACAACAGCTCAGCCAACTCCAACATCAACTGACGCTACAACTACTGAAACTACAACAGCTCAGACAACTACAACATCAACTGACGCTACAACTAATGAAACTACAACAGCTCAGACAACTCCAACATCAACTGAAGCTACAACTACTGAAACCACAACAGCTCAGACAACTCAATCATCAACTGAAGCTACAACTACTGAAACTACAACAGCTCAGACAACTCCAACACCAACTGAAGCTACAACTACTGAAACTACAAAAGCTCAGACAACTCTGACATCAACTGAAGCTACAACTACTGAAACTACAACAGCTCAGACAACTCTGACATCAACTGAAGCTACAACTACTGAAACTACAACAGCTCAGACAACTCTGACATCAACTGAAGCTACAACTACTGAAACTACAACAGCTCAGACAACTCCAACATCAACTGACGCTACAACTACTGAAACTACAACAGCTCAGACAACTCCAACATCAACTGACGCTACAACTACTGAAACTACAACAGCTCAGACAACTCCAACATCAACTGAAGCTACAACTACTGAAACCACAACAGCTCAGACAACTCCAACATCAACTGAAGCTACAACTACTGAAACTACAACAGCTCCGCCAACTCCAACATCAACTGATGCTACAACTACTAATGCCACAACAGCTCAGACAACTCCAACATCAACTGAAGCTACAACTACTGAAACTACAACAGCTCCGCCAACTCCAACATCAACTGAAGCTACAACTACTGAAACTACTACAGCTCCGCCAACTCCAACATCAACTGAAGCTACAACTACTGAAACTACAACAGCTCCGCCAACTCAAACATCAACTGACGCTACAACTACTGAAACTACAACAGCTCCGCCAACTCCAACATCAACTGACGCTACAACTACTGAAACTACAACAGCTCCGCCAACTCCAACATCAACTGACGCTACAACTACTGAAACTACAACAGCTCCGCCAACTCCAACATCAACTGACGCTACAACTACTGAAACTACAACAGCTCAGCCAACTCAAACATCAAATGACGCCACAACTACTGAAACTACAACAGCTCAGCCAACTCCAACATCAACTGACGCTACAACTGCTGAAACTACAACAGCTCCGCCAACTCAAACATCAAATGACGCCACAACTACAGAAACTACAACAGCTCAGCCAACTCAAACATCAAATGACGCCACAACTACAGAAACTACAACAGCTCAGCCAACTCAAACATCAACTGAAGCTACAACTACTGAAACTACAAAAGCTCAGCCAACTCCAACATCAACTGACGCTACAACTACTGAAACTACAACAGCTCCGCCAACTCAAACATCAAATGATGCTACAACTACTGAAACTACAACAGCTCAGCCAACTCAAACATCAAATGACGCCACAACTACTGAATTTACAACAGCTCAGCCAACTCCAACATCAACTGACGCTACAACTACTGAAACTACAACTGCTCAGCCAACTCCAACATCAACTGACGCTACAACTACTGAAACTACAACAGCTCAGCCAACTCCAACATCAACTGACGCTACAACTACTGAAACCACAACAGCTCCGCCAACTCAAACATCAACTGACACCACAACTACTGAAACTACAACAGCTCAGCCAACTCCAACATCAACTGACGCTACAACTACTGAAACTACAACAGCTCCGCCAACTCAAACATCAAATGATGCTACAACTACTGAAACTACAACAGCTCAGCCAACTCAAACATCAAATGACGCCACAACTACTGAAACTACAACAGCTCAGCCAACTCCAACATCAACTGACGCTACAACTACTGAAACTACAACAGCTCCGCCAACTCAAACATCAACTGATGCTACAACTACTGAAACCACAACAGCTCCGCCAACTCAAACATCAACTGACACCACAACTACTGAAACTACAAAAGCTCTGCCAACTCAAACATCAACTGACGCTACAACTACTGAAACTACAACAGCTCAGACAACTCCAACATCAACTGACGCTACAACTACTGAAACTACAACAGCTCAGACAACTCCAACATCAACTGAAGCTACAACTACTGAAACCACAACAGCTCAGACAACTCCAACATCAACTGAAGCTACAACTACTGAAACTACAACAGCTCCGCCAACTCCAACATCAACTGATGCTACAACTACTGAAACTACAACAGCTCAGCCAACTCCACCATCAACTGAAGCTACAACTACTGCAACTACAACAGCTCAGACAACTCCAACATCAACTGAAGCTACAACTACTGCAACTACAACAGCTCAGCCAACTCCACCATCAACTGAAGCTACAACTACTGCAACTACAACAGCTCAGCCAACTCCACCATCAACTGAAGCTACAACTACTGCAACTACAACAGCTCAGCCAACTCCACCATCAACTGAAGCTACAACTACTGCAACTACAACAGCTCAGACAACTCAATCATCAACTGAAGCTACAACTACTGAAACCACAACAGCTCAGACAACTCCAACATCAACTGAAGCTACAACTACTGAAACTACAACAGCTCAGACAACTCCAACATCAACTGAAGCTACAACTACTGAAACTACAACAGCTCAGACAACTCCAACATCAACTGACGCTACAACTACTGAAACTACAACAGCTCAGACAACTCCAACATCAACTGACGCTACAACTGCTGAAACTACAACAGCTCAGACAACTCCAACATCAACTGAAGCTACAACTACTGAAACCACAACAGCTCAGACAACTCTGACATCAACTGAAGCTACAACTACTGAAACTACAACAGCTCAGCCAACTCCAACATCAACTGACGCTACAACTACTAAAACTACAACAGCTCAGACAACTCCAACATCATCTGACGCTACAACTACTGAAACTACAACAGCTCAGACAACTCAATCATCAACTGAAGCTACAACTACTGAAAAAACAACAGCTCAGACAACTCCAACATCAACTGAAGCTACAACTACTGAAACCACAACAGCTCAGACAACTCCAACATCAACTGAAGCTACCACTACCGAAACCACAACAGCTCAAACAACTCCAACATCAACTGAAGCTACAACTACTGAAACTACAACAGCTCAGACAACTCCAACATCAACTGAAGCTACAACTACTGAAACTACAACAGCTCAGACAACTCTGACATCAACTGAAGCTACAACTAATGAAACTACAACAGCTCAGCCAACTCCAACATCAACTGACGCTACAACTACTGAAACTACAACAGCTCAGACAACTACAACATCAACTGACGCTACAACTAATGAAACTACAACAGCTCAGACAACTCCAACATCAACTGAAGCTACAACTACTGAAACCACAACAGCTCAGACAACTCAATCATCAACTGAAGCTACAACTACTGAAACTACAACAGCTCAGACAACTCCAACACCAACTGAAGCTACAACTACTGAAACTACAACAGCTCAGACAACTCTGACATCAACTGAAGCTACAACTACTGAAACTACAACAGCTCAGACAACTCTGACATCAACTGAAGCTACAACTACTGAAACTACAACAGCTCAGACAACTCTGACATCAACTGAAGCTACAACTACTGAAACTACAACAGCTCAGACAACTCCAACATCAACTGACGCTACAACTACTGAAACTACAACAGCTCAGACAACTCCAACATCAACTGACGCTACAACTACTGAAACTACAACAGCTCAGACAACTCCAACATCAACTGAAGCTACAACTACTGAAACTACAACAGCTCAGACAACTCCAACATCAACTGAAGCTACAACTACTGAAACTACAACAGCTCAGACAACTCCAACACCAACTGAAGCTACAACTACTGAAACTACAACAGCTCAGACAACTCTGACATCAACTGAAGCTACAACTACTGAAACTACAACAGCTCAGACAACTCTGACATCAACTGAAGCTACAACTACTGAAACTACAACAGCTCAGACAACTCTGACATCAACTGAAGCTACAACTACTGAAACTACAACAGCTCAGACAACTCCAACATCAACTGACGCTACAACTACTGAAACTACAACAGCTCAGACAACTCCAACATCAACTGACGCTACAACTACTGAAACCACAACAGCTCAGACAACTCCAACATCAACTGAAGCTACAACTACTGAAACTACAACAGCTCAGACAACTCCAACATCAACTGAAGCTACAACTACTGAAACTACAACAGCTCAGACAACTCCAACATCAACTGACGCTACAACTACTGAAACTACAACAGCTCAGACAACTCCAACATCAACTGACGCTACAACTGCTGAAACTACAACAGCTCAGACAACTCAATCATCAACTGAAGCTACAACTACTGAAACTACAACAGCTCAGACAACTCTGACATCAACTGAAGCTACAACTACTGAAACTACAACAGCTCAGCCAACTCCAACATCAACTGACGCTACAACTACTAAAACTACAACAGCTCAGACAACTCCAACATCATCTGACGCTACAACTACTGAAACTACAACAGCTCAGACAACTCAATCATCAACTGAAGCTACAACTACTGAAAAAACAACAGCTCAGACAACTCCAACATCAACTGAAGCTACAACTACTGAAACCACAACAGCTCAGACAACTCCAACATCAACTGAAGCTACCACTACCGAAACCACAACAGCTCAAACAACTCCAACATCAACTGAAGCTACAACTACTGAAACTACAACAGCTCAGACAACTCCAACATCAACTGAAGCTACAACTACTGAAACTACAACAGCTCAGACAACTCTGACATCAACTGAAGCTACAACTAATGAAACTACAACAGCTCAGCCAACTCCAACATCAACTGACGCTACAACTACTGAAACTACAACAGCTCAGACAACTACAACATCAACTGACGCTACAACTAATGAAACTACAACAGCTCAGACAACTCCAACATCAACTGAAGCTACAACTACTGAAACCACAACAGCTCAGACAACTCAATCATCAACTGAAGCTACAACTACTGAAACTACAACAGCTCAGACAACTCCAACACCAACTGAAGCTACAACTACTGAAACTACAACAGCTCAGAAAACTCTGACATCAACTGAAGCTACAACTACTGAAACTACAACAGCTCAGACAACTCTAACATCAACTGAAGCTACAACTACTGAAACTACAACAGCTCAGACAACTCTGACATCAACTGAAGCTACAACTACTGAAACTACAACAGCTCAGACAACTCCAACATCAACTGACGCTACAACTACTGAAACTACAACAGCTCAGACAACTCCAACATCAACTGACGCTACAACTACTGAAACTACAACAGCTCAGACAACTCCAACATCAACTGAAGCTACAACTACTGAAACCACAACAGCTCAGACAACTCCAACATCAACTGAAGCTACAACTACTGAAACTACAACAGCTCCGCCAACTCCAACATCAACTGATGCTACAACTACTAATGCCACAACAGCTCAGACAACTCCAACATCAACTGAAGCTACAACTACTGAAACTACAACAGCTCCGCCAACTCCAACATCAACTGAAGCTACAACTACTGAAACTACTACAGCTCCGCCAACTCCAACATCAACTGAAGCTACAACTACTGAAACTACAACAGCTCCGCCAACTCAAACATCAACTGACGCTACAACTACTGAAACTACAACAGCTCCGCCAACTCCAACATCAACTGACGCTACAACTACTGAAACTACAACAGCTCCGCCAACTCCAACATCAACTGACGCTACAACTACTGAAACTACAACAGCTCCGCCAACTCCAACATCAACTGACGCTACAACTACTGAAACTACAACAGCTCAGCCAACTCAAACATCAAATGACGCCACAACTACTGAAACTACAACAGCTCAGCCAACTCCAACATCAACTGACGCTACAACTGCTGAAACTACAACAGCTCCGCCAACTCAAACATCAAATGACGCCACAACTACAGAAACTACAACAGCTCAGCCAACTCAAACATCAAATGACGCCACAACTACAGAAACTACAACAGCTCAGCCAACTCAAACATCAACTGAAGCTACAACTACTGAAACTACAAAAGCTCAGCCAACTCCAACATCAACTGACGCTACAACTACTGAAACTACAACAGCTCCGCCAACTCAAACATCAAATGATGCTACAACTACTGAAACTACAACAGCTCAGCCAACTCAAACATCAAATGACGCCACAACTACTGAATTTACAACAGCTCAGCCAACTCCAACATCAACTGACGCTACAACTACTGAAACTACAACTGCTCAGCCAACTCCAACATCAACTGACGCTACAACTACTGAAACTACAACAGCTCAGCCAACTCCAACATCAACTGACGCTACAACTACTGAAACCACAACAGCTCCGCCAACTCAAACATCAACTGACACCACAACTACTGAAACTACAACAGCTCAGCCAACTCCAACATCAACTGACGCTACAACTACTGAAACTACAACAGCTCCGCCAACTCAAACATCAAATGATGCTACAACTACTGAAACTACAACAGCTCAGCCAACTCAAACATCAAATGACGCCACAACTACTGAAACTACAACAGCTCAGCCAACTCCAACATCAACTGACGCTACAACTACTGAAACTACAACAGCTCCGCCAACTCAAACATCAACTGATGCTACAACTACTGAA
Organism: Scardinius erythrophthalmus; assembly: GCF_964197995.2. Classification (NCBI taxonomy): domain Eukaryota; kingdom Metazoa; phylum Chordata; class Actinopteri; order Cypriniformes; family Leuciscidae; genus Scardinius; species Scardinius erythrophthalmus. Next base: position 69,756,053 of record NC_138222.1, on the reverse strand, counting down.
ACCACAACAGCTCCGCCAACTCAAACATCAACTGACACCACAACTACTGAAACTACAAAAGCTCTGCCAACTCAAACATCAACTGACACTACAACTACTGAAACTACAACAGCTCCGCCAACTCAAACATCAACTGATGCTACAACTACTGAAACCACAACAGCTCCGCCAACTCAAACATCAACTGACACCACAACTACTGAAACTACAACAGCTCAGCCAACTCCAACATCAACTGAAGCTACAACTACTGAAACTACAACAGCTCCGCCAACTCAAACATCAACTGATGCTACAACTACTGAAACCACAACAGCTCCGCCAACTCAAACATCAACTGACACCACAACTACTGAAACTACAACAGCTCAGCCAACTCCAACATCAACTGAAGCTACAACTACTGAAACCACAACAGCTCAGACAACTCTGACATCAACTGAAGCTACAACTACTGAAACTACAACAGCTCAGCCAACTCCAACATCAACTGACGCTACAACTACTAAAACTACAACAGCTCAGACAACTCCAACATCATCTGACGCTACAACTACTGAAACTACAACAGCTCAGACAACTCAATCATCAACTGAAGCTACAACTACTGAAAAAACAACAGCTCAGACAACTCCAACATCAACTGAAGCTACAACTACTGAAACCACAACAGCTCAGACAACTCCAACATCAACTGAAGCTACCACTACCGAAACCACAACAGCTCAAACAACTCCAACATCAACTGAAGCTACAACTACTGAAACTACAACAGCTCAGACAACTCCAACATCAACTGAAGCTACAACTACTGAAACTACAACAGCTCAGACAACTCTGACATCAACTGAAGCTACAACTAATGAAACTACAACAGCTCAGCCAACTCCAACATCAACTGACGCTACAACTACTGAAACTACAACAGCTCAGACAACTACAACATCAACTGACGCTACAACTAATGAAACTACAACAGCTCAGACAACTCCAACATCAACTGAAGCTACAACTACTGAAACCACAACAGCTCAGACAACTCAATCATCAACTGAAGCTACAACTACTGAAACTACAACAGCTCAGACAACTCCAACACCAACTGAAGCTACAACTACTGAAACTACAACAGCTCAGACAACTCTGACATCAACTGAAGCTACAACTACTGAAACTACAACAGCTCAGACAACTCTGACATCAACTGAAGCTACAACTACTGAAACTACAACAGCTCAGACAACTCTGACATCAACTGAAGCTACAACTACTGAAACTACAACAGCTCAGACAACTCCAACATCAACTGACGCTACAACTACTGAAACTACAACAGCTCAGACAACTCCAACATCAACTGACGCTACAACTACTGAAACTACAACAGCTCAGACAACTCCAACATCAACTGAAGCTACAACTACTGAAACTACAACAGCTCAGACAACTCCAACATCAACTGAAGCTACAACTACTGAAACTACAACAGCTCAGACAACTCCAACACCAACTGAAGCTACAACTACTGAAACTACAACAGCTCAGACAACTCTGACATCAACTGAAGCTACAACTACTGAAACTACAACAGCTCAGACAACTCTGACATCAACTGAAGCTACAACTACTGAAACTACAACAGCTCAGACAACTCTGACATCAACTGAAGCTACAACTACTGAAACTACAACAGCTCAGACAACTCCAACATCAACTGACGCTACAACTACTGAAACTACAACAGCTCAGACAACTCCAACATCAACTGACGCTACAACTACTGAAACCACAACAGCTCAGACAACTCCAACATCAACTGAAGCTACAACTACTGAAACTACAACAGCTCAGACAACTCCAACATCAACTGAAGCTACAACTACTGAAACTACAACAGCTCAGACAACTCCAACATCAACTGACGCTACAACTACTGAAACTACAACAGCTCAGACAACTCCAACATCAACTGACGCTACAACTGCTGAAACTACAACAGCTCAGACAACTCAATCATCAACTGAAGCTACAACTACTGAAACTACAACAGCTCAGACAACTCTGACATCAACTGAAGCTACAACTACTGAAACTACAACAGCTCAGCCAACTCCAACATCAACTGACGCTACAACTACTAAAACTACAACAGCTCAGACAACTCCAACATCATCTGACGCTACAACTACTGAAACTACAACAGCTCAGACAACTCAATCATCAACTGAAGCTACAACTACTGAAAAAACAACAGCTCAGACAACTCCAACATCAACTGAAGCTACAACTACTGAAACCACAACAGCTCAGACAACTCCAACATCAACTGAAGCTACCACTACCGAAACCACAACAGCTCAAACAACTCCAACATCAACTGAAGCTACAACTACTGAAACTACAACAGCTCAGACAACTCCAACATCAACTGAAGCTACAACTACTGAAACTACAACAGCTCAGACAACTCTGACATCAACTGAAGCTACAACTAATGAAACTACAACAGCTCAGCCAACTCCAACATCAACTGACGCTACAACTACTGAAACTACAACAGCTCAGACAACTACAACATCAACTGACGCTACAACTAATGAAACTACAACAGCTCAGACAACTCCAACATCAACTGAAGCTACAACTACTGAAACCACAACAGCTCAGACAACTCAATCATCAACTGAAGCTACAACTACTGAAACTACAACAGCTCAGACAACTCCAACACCAACTGAAGCTACAACTACTGAAACTACAACAGCTCAGACAACTCTGACATCAACTGAAGCTACAACTACTGAAACTACAACAGCTCAGACAACTCTGACATCAACTGAAGCTACAACTACTGAAACTACAACAGCTCAGACAACTCTGACATCAACTGAAGCTACAACTACTGAAACTACAACAGCTCAGACAACTCCAACATCAACTGACGCTACAACTACTGAAACTACAACAGCTCAGACAACTCCAACATCAACTGACGCTACAACTACTGAAACTACAACAGCTCAGACAACTCCAACATCAACTGAAGCTACAACTACTGAAACCACAACAGCTCAGACAACTCCAACATCAACTGAAGCTACAACTACTGAAACTACAACAGCTCCGCCAACTCCAACATCAACTGATGCTACAACTACTAATGCCACAACAGCTCAGACAACTCCAACATCAACTGAAGCTACAACTACTGAAACTACAACAGCTCCGCCAACTCCAACATCAACTGAAGCTACAACTACTGAAACTACTACAGCTCCGCCAACTCCAACATCAACTGAAGCTACAACTACTGAAACTACAACAGCTCCGCCAACTCAAACATCAACTGACGCTACAACTACTGAAACTACAACAGCTCCGCCAACTCCAACATCAACTGACGCTACAACTACTGAAACTACAACAGCTCCGCCAACTCCAACATCAACTGACGCTACAACTACTGAAACTACAACAGCTCCGCCAACTCCAACATCAACTGACGCTACAACTACTGAAACTACAACAGCTCAGCCAACTCAAACATCAAATGACGCCACAACTACTGAAACTACAACAGCTCAGCCAACTCCAACATCAACTGACGCTACAACTGCTGAAACTACAACAGCTCCGCCAACTCAAACATCAAATGACGCCACAACTACAGAAACTACAACAGCTCAGCCAACTCAAACATCAAATGACGCCACAACTACAGAAACTACAACAGCTCAGCCAACTCAAACATCAACTGAAGCTACAACTAGTGAAACTACAAAAGCTCAGCCAACTCCAACATCAACTGACGCTACAACTACTGAAACTACAACAGCTCCGCCAACTCAAACATCAAATGATGCTACAACTACTGAAACTACAACAGCTCAGCCAACTCAAACATCAAATGACGCCACAACTACTGAATTTACAACAGCTCAGCCAACTCCAACATCAACTGACGCTACAACTACTGAAACTACAACTGCTCAGCCAACTCCAACATCAACTGACGCTACAACTACTGAAACTACAACAGCTCAGCCAACTCCAACATCAACTGACGCTACAACTACTGAAACCACAACAGCTCCGCCAACTCAAACATCAACTGACACCACAACTACTGAAACTACAACAGCTCAGCCAACTCCAACATCAACTGACGCTACAACTACTGAAACTACAACAGCTCCGCCAACTCAAACATCAAATGATGCTACAACTACTGAAACTACAACAGCTCAGCCAACTCAAACATCAAATGACGCCACAACTACTGAAACTACAACAGCTCAGCCAACTCCAACATCAACTGACGCTACAACTACTGAAACTACAACAGCTCCGCCAACTCAAACATCAACTGATGCTACAACTACTGAAACCACAACAGCTCCGCCAACTCAAACATCAACTGACACCACAACTACTGAAACTACAAAAGCTCTACCAACTCAAACATCAACTGACACTACAACTACTGAAACTACAACAGCTCCGCCAACTCAAACATCAACTGATGCTACAACTACTGAAACCACAACAGCTCCGCCAACTCAAACATCAACTGACACCACAACTACTGAAACTACAACAGCTCAGCCAACTCCAACATCAACTGAAGCTACAACTACTGAAACTACAAAAGCTCTGCCAACTCAAACTTCAACTGACACTACAACTACTGAAACCACAACAGCTCCGCCAACTCCAACATCAACTGACGCCACAACTACTGAAACTACAACAGCTCAGCCAACTCCAACATCAACTGACGCTACAACTACTGAAACTACAACAGCTCAGCCAACTCCAACATCAACTGAAGCTACAACTACTGAAACTACAACAGCTCAGCCAACTCCAACATCAACTGAAGCTACAACTACTGAAACTACAACAGCTCAGCCAACTCCAACATCAACTGAAGCTACAACTACTGAAACCACAACAGCTCAGACAACTCCAACATCAACTGAAGCTACAGCTACTGAAACTACAACAGCTCAGACAACTCCAACATCAACTGACGCTACAACTACAGAAACCACAACAGCTCAGCCAACTCCAACATCAACTGAAGCTACAACTACAGAAACCACAACAGTTCAGCCAACTCAAACATCAACTGACGCTACAAATACTGAAACCACAACAGTTCAGCCAAATCAAACATCAACTGACGCTACAACTACTGAAACTACAACAGTTCAGCCAACTCCAACATCAACTGATGCTACAACTTCAGAAACCACAACATCAACTGACACTACAACTACTGAAACTACAACATCTCAGCCAACTCAAACATCAACTGACACTACAACTACTGAAACTACAACATCTCAGCCAACTCAAACATCAACTGATGCTACAACTACTGAAACCACAACAGCTCATCCAACATCAACTGATGCTACAACTACTGAAACAACAACAGCTCAGCCAACTCAAACATCAACTGATGCTACAACTACAGAAACCACAACAGCTCAGCCAACTCAAACATTAACTGATGCTACAACTACTGAAACTACAACAGCTCAGACAACTCCAACATCAACTGAAGCTACAACTACTGAAACAAAAACAGCTCAGCCAACTCAAACATCAACTGATGCTACAACTACTGAAACCACAACAGCTCAGCCAACTCCAACATCAACTGACGCTACAACTACTGAAACTACAACAGCTCAGCCAACTCAAGCATCAACTGACGCTACAACTACTGAAACCACAACAGCTCAGCCAACTCCAACATCAACTGACGCTACAACTACTGAAACTACAACATCTCAGCCAACTCAAACATCAACTGACACTACAACTACTGAAACCACAACAGCTCAGCCAACTCGAACATCAACTGAGGCTACAACTACTGAAACTACAACAGCTCAGACAACTCGAACATCAACTGAGGCTACAACTACTGAAATCACAACAGCTCATCTAACATCAACTGACGCTACAACTACTGAAACCACAACAGTTCAGCCAACTCGAACATCAACTGACGCTACAACTACTGAAACCACAACAGCTCAGCCAACTCCAACATCAACTGACGCTACAACTACTGAAACTACAACATCTCAGCCAACTCAAACATCAACTGATGCTACAACTACTGAAACCACAACAGCTCAGACAACTCAAACATCAACTGAAGCTACAACTACTGAAACCACAACAGCTCAGACAACTCCAACATCAACTGAAGCTACAACTACAGAAACCACAACAGCTCAGACAACTCAAACATCAACTGACCCCACAACTACTGAAACTACAACAGCTCAGACAACTCCAACATCAACTGAAGCTACAACTACTGAAACTACAACAGCTCAGACAACTCAAACATCAAATGATGCTACAACTACTGAAACCACAACAGCTCAGACAACTCCAACATCAACTGACGCTACAACTACTGAAACTACAACAGCTCAGACAACTCAAACATCAAATGATGCTACAACTACTGAAACCACAACAGCTCAGACAACTCCAACATCAACTGAAGCTACAACTACAGAAACCACAACAGCTCAGCCAACTCCAACATCAACTGAAGCTACAACTACAGAAACCACAACAGCTCAGACAACTCAAACATCAACTGACGCTACAACTACTGAAACTACAACAGCTCAGACAACTCAAACATCAACTGACCCCACAACTACTGAAACCACAACAGCTCAGACAACTCAAACATCAAATGATGCTACAACTACTGAAACTACAACAGCTCAGACAATTCCAACATCAACTGACGCTACAACTACAGAAACCACAACAGCTCAGACAACTCCAACATCAACTGAAGCTACAACTACTGAAACTACAACAGCTCAGACAACTCAAACATCAAATGATGCTACAACTACTGAAACCACAACAGCTCAGACAACTCCAACATCAACTGACGCTACAACTACTGAAACTACAACAGCTCAGACAACTCAAACATCAAATGATGCTACAACTACTGTAACTACAACAGCTCAGACAACTCAAACATCAACTGAAGCTACAACTACTGAAACTACAACAGCTCAGCCAACTCAAACATCAAATGACGCTACAACTACAGAAACCACAACAGCTCAGACAACTCAAACATCAACTGATGCTACAACTATTGAAACTACAACATCTCAGTCAACTCAAACATCAGCTGCTGAAACTACAACAGCTCAGCCAACTCCACCATCAACTGATGCTACAACTACTGAAACTACAACAGCTCAGCCAACTCAAACATCAACTGAAGCTACAACTACTGAAACTACAACAGCTCAGCCAACTCAAACATCAACTGAAGCTACAACTACTGAAACTACAACAGCTCAGCCAACTCAAACATCAACTGAAGCTACAACTACTGAAACTACAACAGCTCAGCCAACTCCACCATCAACTGACCCCACAACTATTGAAACTATAACATCTCAGACAACTCCAACATCAACTGACGCTACAACTACTGAAACTACAACAGCTCAGACAACTTCAACATCTACAACAGAACATACATCTACGACTACTGACCCTCTCAAAGCAGCAATAACACAACTTACATTTACAAATGAACAAATGGCCACAACTCACACAACCTTGACAACAGAACATACATCGACAACTGAGCCAACAAACACAACTACTCCTACGACTGAACTCAGCATCCGAGAGCTCTCACAAACATCTGTAACTGGTTTCAGAACATCAACTCTACAGGGAACATCAACAATGCATGTGCTGGTTACTAACCATCTGCAAACTCAGGTACTGTTATCTACACAAGCACACCACTTACTGTACTTTTAAAGTGTGAGTTGTGTGACAGAGCATCAGATTTTTCGGAATTGTAATATAGGTTGTAAAATAGAAAGTTACATGGCAACAACACACACAAAGACAAAACACCATCAGAGTAACACACATGACACTAAAATAATACAATAAACATTAAAGAGGCTATATGCAACTTTTTTCCCAAAATAAACGTAACAATAGCCTTTTTATTTGACCATTTATGACTCAGACATCTCCTGATGAGCATACTGACACCTTGTCAGCTCACAGCGGGTGCACCTATAAGCCTGTATCCTATTTTTCCTATTTTCTGTCGGGTCGGATTTTTCGCACGCTGTCTGCGGATGTGACGTCAAGCGCGTTCATGTTGTGTCATATATATTGCAAACAAACTTAGTTTCTCAAACAATATATGTATTTGACTGTTCTTACCTCTGTAAACATAATGTTGACTTCTTTGCAGCGGATGACTTGTGTAATGATATGACGCAGCGCCTGAAAATAATCCCCAGCTCGGTAGCCTATTATCAGGCAGCAGGTGCTGCGTCATATCATTACGCCTGCTGGACTCATGGTACTGCAGCAAAGTTTCTTGATTATTAAGCAGGAATGAGAGTATAGTTCCTAGTCATATCAGCATAGAAAATCGCAACTTTACATTTTCCGTCGGTCTTACTACACGATGTAACTACAGAAGAGTCAAGTTTTAAATAGGAAAAATATCGAAACTCTTTGTTCATTTTTTTGAGAGAGATGCTAATGGTCTTGTCCGATTCAATGATCTATGCTAAGCTATGCTAAAAGTGGTACCGCCAGACCCGGAGATCGGCTGAATGGATTCGAAAACGGTAAAATTCAACTGTTTAACTCTGGGGGGGTTGTAAAATGAGCCTATTTCCAAAAAAAGTGGAGTATCCCTTTAAAGAAAGTTACAGTGTTTTGGCAAATAAATAAATGACAGACGTATACGTATTACCAACATATTATCATGTAAGCTTTATTGTACACATCAAACGAGGGAATTTATTGTAACTTGTAGTGTTAATGTTAGTCCATGCAGAGCTCAATAGACCACACACCCTTGATATATTTAGTATAAATGCCCATAGCTTAATCCCAAACAATACTGCAATTCTATTCAATTACGAGTCCTTTAATACATTTAATACATGTCTACATTAATAATATAAAAAATTCCATATTAATATCCATAGTAAATGATGGTGATTTGTTGATTGAAAAGCCTTCTGTCTGTATCATTGCAAACAGTGTTTGTTAGAGCCGTTTCATCTGGCTTTAAACTAGTTTAAATCACCGAGACAATCGTCGTCTTCGCTGAATTCAACTACCCTGGTAATCCAGAGTTCTCGCGAGAGCACAAGTTGAATTTGCTCAGCGAGTTACTCTGGCTTCGAGCAACGGAGCTCATTAAATATGCCCCTCAATCTGAGCTGCACCAATCAAGTCAAGTCAAGTCAACTTTATTTATATAGCGCTTTTCACAATACAGATTGTATCAAAGCAGCTTCACAGTATTAAATAAAATAGTACATCAGTGTATGTTTCTGGTGTAAAACATCCCTGTTTGGTAATGCAGATCAATAGCACTGTTGAATCGATTAATCAAATTAAGTATCCCCAACTGAGCAAGCCAAAGGCAACAGTGGCAAGGAACCGAAAAAACTCCATTAGGTGACCTAATGGAGAAAAAAAAACCTTGGGAGAACCCAGGCTCAGTCGGGGGCCAGTTCTCCTCTGGCGTTTATGAAGTAGAGACCGGATTTAACTGTAAGATTAAAATATTATATGAATGCCTGGCTGAAGAGATGCGTCTTTAATCTAGTTTTAAACTGGGAGAGCGAATCTGAGCAACGAACAGTATCAGGAAGGCTATTCCAGAGTTTTGGTGCTAAATGTGAAAATGCTCTCCCTCCTTTGGTGGATCTGGATATCCTAGGTATGACCAGAAGCCTCGAATTTAGTGATCTTAAAGAGCGCGATGGATTATAGGGCGATAGAAGATCCGTTAAATAAACTGGAGCTAAGCCGTTTAGGGCTTTATAAGTCAGTAGCAATACCTTGTAATTAATACGGAACTTTATAGGTAACCAATGTAGTGATGATAAAATTGGTGTTATATGGTCAAACTTTCTTGATCTAGTAAGAACTCTAGCGGCGGCATTTTGGACTAACTGTAGCTTGTTTATTGAGGATGCAGGACAACCAGCTAATAAAGCATTACAGTAATCTAGTCTCGAGGTCATGAATGCATGAACTAGCTTTTCTGCATCAGAAACAGATAGCATGTTACGTAATTTAGCAATATTTCTAAGGTGAAAAAAGGCTGTTTTTGTAACATATGAAATATGATTTTCAAAAGACAAGTTACAATCTAATATAACACCCAGGTCTTTTACTGTAGAGGATAAAGTAACAGGACACCCTACTATGTTAAAGTTGTATTGAAGGAGGTTTTGTGGGCGGTTTTTTGAACCGATAAGTATTACCTCTGTCTTATCTGGATTTAATAAAAGAAAATTGTGCGTCATCCAATCTTTTATATCTTTAACACACTCTGTCAATTTGGATAATTTAGCGTTTTCATCCGGCCGTGATGAAATATATAGTTGAGTGTCATCAGCATAACAATGGAAACTAATTCCATGTTTCCTTATAATATTTCCAAGTGGCAGCATATATATTGAGAATAATAGAGGGCCTAACACAGATCCTTGCGGCACTCCATAGTACTGGAGTTATGATCGATTTTTCTCCGTTTAAATAGACAAAATGGTAGCGGTCAGATAGGTATGATCTGAACCAGCTTAATGCTTGTCCTTGAACACCGGTATAGTTTTGTAGCCGATCTAAGAGTATTGTGTGATCTATAGTATCGAACGCAGCACTAAGATCAAGTAAAACTAGTATTGAGATACAGCCTTGGTCAGAAGCTAAGAGTAAATCATTTGTGATTTTAACGAGCGCAGTTTCAGTGCTATGATGCGGCCTGAACCCAGACTGAAACTTTTCATAGGTGTCATTTTCTTGCAAGAAAGAGCCCAGTTGAGCGGACAAAACTTTTTCTAGTATTTTAGACATAAAAGGAAGATTTGAAATGGGTCTATAATTTGCTAGGTTATTTGGGTCTAATTGTGGTTTCTTAATTAGTGGTTTTATAACTGCCAATTTAAATGTTCTTGGAACATGACCTAAAGATAAAGACGAGTTAATAATATTGAGGAGAGGCTCTTCCACTATAGGTAACACTTCTTTCAATAGTTTAGTTGGTATGGGATCTAATAAACATGTTGTTGTTTTAGAGGAAATGATAAATTTATTTAACTCTTTTTGTTCTATAGTTGTAAAGCACTGTAATTGTTCTTGCGGGGTGATAATCGAGGCTGAATTATAAGGCGCGATTGAAGATTGAACGTTTACAATTGTGGATCTGATGTTTTCTATTTTCTCAGTGAAAAAATTCATGAAATCATTACTACTAAACTGTAACGGAATATTTTGTTCAGGTGACGCTTGTTTATTTGTTAGTCTAGCCACGGTGTTAAATAAGAACCTAGGATTGTTTTGGTTATTTTCTATTAGTTTGCGGAGATGCTCAGCCCTGGCCGCTTTTAGGGCCTTTTTATAGCGTGACGTACTGTCTTTCCAAGCGATTCTAAAAACCTCTAAATTAGTTTGTTTCCATTTACGCTCTAAATTACGGGTTTCTCTCTTTAGAACACGAGTAGTATTGTTGTACCATGGTGCTTTAATTTTCTCTCTGACCTTTTTTAGTCTCATAGGTGCAACAATATCCCATTTTCCAGAGAGAACGGTGCTCATAGTGCTGGTTAGTTCGTCTAGTTCATCTGTTTGTTTAGGTTCAGGCAGCAGCTGAGACAGATCCGATAAGCAATTTGAAAAATTATCTATGGTGGATGGAAGGATTGTTCTGCCTAATCGATAACGCGGCGCAGCATGATATATTACCGGGGTACGTAATATGCAAGTTACCATGTAATGGTCAGTTACATCATCACTTTGTGGAATGATATCTATATCGGTTGGATCGGTTCCATGTGATATAATTAAATCGAGTGTATGATTAAAACGATGAGTTGGTCCGGTAACGTTTTGCTTAACCCCAAAGGAGTTTAATAAGTCTATAAACGCAGCCCCTAACGTATCATTTTGATTATCTACGTGTATGTTAAAATCTCCAACAATTAATATTTTATCGACATTGACCAATAGATCTGAGAGAAAATTTGCAAATTCTTTTAGGAAATCAGCGTAAGGCCCTGGTGGTCTATATACGGTAGCCAAGGCTAAAGATAATAGGGATGTTTTTCTATCATCTAAGAGCATAACATTTAGTACAAGTACTTCAAATGAAATAAACTTATAACCCGTTTTCTGAGTAACATTGAGAATATCTCTATAGATAGTTGCAATACCGCCGCCACGACCAATCAGACGGGGCTCGTGCTTATAGGAGTATCCTGATGGAGTAGACTCATTTAGACCGAAATAATCATTTGGTTTAAGCCAGGTTTCAGTAAGGCAAAGTACATCTATGCTATTATCTGTGACTATTTCATTTACAATAACTGCCTTAGGTGTGAGTGATCTAATGTTTAAAAGACCTAGCTTTAGAAATTGTTTTTGATTACTAATAGCAACATTTTCTGTTTTAATAACAATTAGATTTTTCCTAGATCCTGCAGTAGATTTATTATTTGATCGCACTAAACGAGGAATAGACACAGTTTCTATGCAATGTTCTACACTAGTATTTATATCAGTTAATTTGGTGCAGCAGAGACTATGATTTGGACTTTTGGTTACTAGTCAAAAGGTATTTAACGTTTTGGAGATGTTATCTGACAGAAGATCCGATCCGAATCTGTTTGGGTGTAAGCCATCAGCACGGTATAGCCTAAGACGCTCCCAAAACAGATTCCAATTATTTACAAAGAGCAGTTTCTGCTCATTGCACCATGACGTTAACCATTCATTTAGCGCGAATAATCTACTAAACTTGTCATGTCCTAGACGGTACGTGGGAAGCGGTCCTGACACAATGATCGTTATATCAGGCGATGTGCTGCGTACCGTATCGATCAGATTCCTGAAGTCTTTCTTCAGAACTTCCGTCTGGCGCAGCCTGATGTCGTTCACTCCCGCGTGCAATACCAAAGTTCCGACGCGCTCGTTATCGTTCAGAATCTCGGGAACGCGAGCAGCGATTTCAGAAACACGAGCACCAGGAAAGCAGTGACTGTGCACCTTATTTTTACCTGATGTAGCATGGACGTGCCGAACAATGGAATCACCGATGATCACAGCATCGCGTTCTGTTTCGCGAAGAGCGGAGAAGCGGTTTTGTGTGGATAACTCGAAAACCGGGAGGGTCGGAGAGGGTCTTGGTCTAGACCTGACTCGCGTCTTCCGCTGCGGAAATATCCAGGCTTCGTGGTGGCGTGTTGGAGCCGGAGTGAACGAGACCATGGCTGATCGCGACCTTGGCGCTCGGGACCGATGCCGAGTAACGCACGGAGTAGACGAGGTCGGAGTCAGCCGGTTAGTAACATTAATCTCTGATTTGTGAGCATCAGCGCGTGATGTTTCAAGAGCCAAACGCCGGTCTCTCAGCTCGGCCTGTCTCCCTAAAAGGTCGTGGATCTGTTTCTCAACAGCTTCCAGCTCAGACTGCACCGCGTGCAGCTCAAATGTGTCCTCACCTGCACCAAAAGGTAGACTACTTGCATCTGATATATTCGCCATTTTAACAGATGGACAGTAAGTTAGCAATGACACTACCAGTGATGCTATCAATTAATACTAATTTCTGACAAGCGTCTTAGATATAATCCGTCTTTTAAGTGGTACGGGTGTAGAGTAGACGCACGATAGGTGAAAAATGTTTGTAAGTGAGTGTTGAGAAGACGCGTTCAGCCGTGATCCCCGGGAGTAACCTATAAGAGTATCCAGCGTAGAATCACTAACAGGCTTGAGACACGTCTGCTCAACAGTCCGCGTTGTAACTATGAGGTTTGAGCAGTAGTGCTTCTCAGTGAGGAAAAGTAGAAAATGTTTGTTGTAAGTAAGTTTAAAGAGTAAAATCAAGAATTATAAATCAAATCGATAGAGCTCCAAAGACAACAACGCGTTCAGACGCGACGCATGCGCATTCGACTTAGGAAATGGGCATTGTAATCACAGCATGTTATCTGATATAGGCGGGCCAGAGGCGAGCTAAACAGATGATGACAGCGCTGTGATGTCGAAGTCATTAGTAAACATAGCAGTTGTTTGAAACGGCTTTGGACGCCACAATCAACGAGTTAGACTTGGCTTATTCCCTAAAAGAGAAACAGAAGACGGCGCTCGAATCGCTCGTTTGCAAGAAGGACGTTTTTGCTGTTTTGCTGACCGGATAGGGTAAGAATTCTAATCTACCAGTTTAGATACGCTGGTAGCGTATGGGGTTTATTGTTGTGATTGGTCGTAGTGTTATCCAATTACGTGCAGTGAGATTTTTCAAATGCATGCTTGGTGCCGCCCCTCGAACTGGCCGATTTTCATTGACCGATCCCAGACCATTAATCTCTTAGATTTAGGTCTGGATTTGCAGGCTAGAATTCAACCGCTTCTCACTGGAAACATTTATTGAGGGAAAAATGTATGTGACAGTTATCGTTATTGTTTTATTGCCCAGCCCTAATACAAAGCGTGTTAAACCTTTTTTTACCCTACAATATGAGGTAAGTTAGTCACATTCAACCATTTTCATTTTCTTTACAGGAAACAGTTTCAAGACAAGCAGTGACACCTGATCCCAAGCCAATATCAAAGGATATATCCGCAATTTTTCCAACCACTCAGGAAAGCAATGACTCAATCTCTTCTCCTGAACCTGTGACCACCACATTAGCTTATGAACACCGAGATTCTCCTTTGGGTTTATCCATTCAACCAGGGCTAAACGATCCCGAATCGGAAGCAACTACAATCACAGGCACCTTGTCAAACCACATGTCTTCAATGCCAACAGATCTCACAAACTCACAAAACGACATCACCAGAGAAGGAAACGTTGATAACACACACCAAGAACCCATGTTTAAAACTATTACCTTTAATTACCCTCTAGTAAGTCAAGTCACAATCATGACCACAGTGCCAAGACCATGAAACAGTCACACAAAACTACTTAAAGGTGAAGTGTGCAATTCAGAGAGCTTCTATTGTGCTCTTTGAACAGAAACTCTCTGCGAACTGTTACCAGAAAGAGATTGACCATATAAGCATGAACTAGCGGAGATGCTTCAGTGGAAACTGAACGCACAGGAAAAATATTCCAGTTATTCCCGTTATTTCAATGCATCTATGTCAGATCATGACTAAGTGCTTATCACACCCAACAAACACACACACATGCAAAGACCAAAACAAAAACAAGTGAAACAGGAAACTGCTTTAATGTTGCATGAAGACTAACTTCCATTTCAACAAAATATCAAATATAATACAATATGTATCATATGTAAAAATATGTTTAATATAATTATCTACAGCACTGTCTTAGGGTTATAGTGACCCCGTTTTATGTTAAAACCTGTCATGCAACACAAAACATTTCTCTTTTCTACATTTCAATATACCTTTTCAAAGTTGTGAATAAAACGGATAACTGGAGTGCGTTTTACAAGAAAATACTAATTCAGTCTTTCCCATTTAAATTATTGTGTTATTTGCAGTTTTTTTTGTAATTACAAGTTAAATTTACTTAGTTTATTAGCTATGAAATGTACATTTTCTTCAGTGAAATCTTGTTTATACTTTAAAGGTTAGTGTTGACTCCTACGACAAAATGTTTGCGATTTTTCTCATTTGTAAGTTGCTTTAGATAAAAGCATCCACTAATTTAATGAATGAATAAATGCCCTATGAAATCTTTTGTTCATGAGAAAAGCACACACTGTACAGTTTTAGCTGATCCACAGTGCACACATTGTAATTGTTAGGTATAATCGTTTTTAAAATGTTAATTTATGAGTAAAGGTTTTTTAAGGTTAGGGATTTATGTTTTTATTGTATTTGTTGTTTATGATCCAATGTATTGTCAATGTAAGTCCAAAACAAATTTCCCTCTGGGGACAATAAAATGTATTTCTTCTTCTTCTTCTTATCACATCCTTTCATTCCGCCATAATGAGGGATAATTAACCTACATTTTTCATATACTCACCATAATTTCAAACTCTCATATTGTGCATGTTCTCCTTCAATGTTTATTCATCCATACAATAAAAGCCAATGAGGTCCAATGTGTTCTACAGAAGAAATAAATAAATACAGGCTTGGAAAGACATTTTTGACTTTTTGAAATAGGTTTTACATCATATGATCACGTAAATGAAACAAATGTGCAACAAATGATCAACAAACATAATATACACTGCTCTTTACAAGTGATAAAGCAGCCTACAAAATTACTTTGTTTTATAGGTTTAAGTATTTGAACTAAAGCACACAACAACGAACACACCTTTTCGCTTATCTTTCAATGGGATATTTACATAAAACTGAATGCTTAGGGAGGATTGTATTGTTGTATAAGTAGGTATTTCTAGTTTGGTTAAAGATGGAATGTAATAGTGAACGAACCACTCAGAGTGACATCTATGCAGTTTGTGTCATGTGACTCGAAGCTAATAAAAACAGTGACTTTGAGGAGAGCATGACTTTACATGAGTTTACCAAGGGACTTACATCTTAACCTGTGTGTAGGATATTACATTCAGATAAGCAATGGTTTGGGTGAGTTTGACTGAGCTCAATATTACTTATTACCATAATTATTTATACTCATAATCATAATTAACTGTACAATATTTCTTAATTTTTTGTTATTGTTGTGAATATATAAGAGTTATAACAGAATCAGACTTTATACTCCATGCACATTGTAAGAAATGGCTGACACTTCAACAGCAACTATAATAAGAGATTAATTTAAGTACAAATATTTTAAAATTGTCTCAATTTGAAGATGCAGTTGGAGTGATTTTCGTAAATTTCTCCAGACATTAAAGGTAAAACAATACAAATGCAATAGGATACCATAATAAATGCAAAATTAATAGGCATGAACAATAATGATATCATGAGGAAGTACAATAATGTTTCACATCTTAAAATGTATGTAGGTGAATGTAGGTTTTAGGATAGCATGTAAAAACCCTTGATGTTGGCAAAAAGACACTTGTGATGTAATGATTTAATTTCATAATGTTGTTCTTAATCTACATTACAGTTCAAAAGTTTGGAATCAGTATAATTTTTTTTTTTTTTTTTTTTTTAAGAAAGGCAATTGTGCAATTTTCTATTAAGTGACAGTTTTTACAGAAATAATATTGTTTTCAACATTGATAATAATCATAAATGTTTCTTGAGCATCAAATCATCATATTAGAGTGATTTCTGAAGGATCATGTGACACTGAAGACTGGAGTAATGATGCTGAACATTCAGCTTTGATCACAGGAATAAATTACACTTTACTGTATATTCACATAGAAAACAGCTGATTTACAGTATAATAATATTTTACTGTTTTTATTGTATTTTTAAATAAATGCAGTCGGGCTGCACGATATTGAAATAAAAAAATTATATTGCGATATTTTGTTTTTCTGCGATATATATTGCGATATGAAAACAATTTCACCAGATTACTTGAAAAGCTCGATTTGAAAATAATTAATAATTCCAGAAAGATTAGACCTAGTTGATGTTGTAGTGGAGTTAATCTGCATAGAAAATAATAAACAAATGTCCTTATGTTTTTCAGGTAAGCATAACAGTATTCAGGGACAGAAAATGTAAAATAACACGGCATAGTCTTCACTGTATAAATTTTATATAAATGAATCTTTGTTAAAGCTACAAAAGTGATTTTCTCTTTGTCTTTTGTTGTTTGATTAACATTAAAGGAGAACTCCGGTCAATTTTAACATTGAGCTCATTTTATTGTACATTTGGAGTGCTGTCAATACAGAGAACAACTACAAAAATCAGTGTTGCCTACACCGAGTTATTCTATTTTTAAAATTTGCACCCTGTTGACTTCAATGGGGCAAGTACTAAACCTGCTTTTAGGCTCTTAACATCCTTGATGTGTCATTACAAGTGCACAGCCAATGTGAGTGATTCCTTCTGAGTGAACACGAGTGAATCTGACTGCAGTAGATGTGAAAGATATGTATAAAAATGATGTTATTTCAGCCAGCGCAAATACCTGTTTACATCCTGTTTTTCGGTTGAAGTCCAAAGTAGTCGATTGCCGAGTTCACGCGCATAGGTTTAGTACATATGATCACGCACGTGAACTCGGCAATCGACTACTTTGGACTTCAACCGAAAAACAGGATGTAAACAGGTATTTGCGCTGGCTTAAATAACATCATTTTCATACATATCTTTCACATCTACTGCAGTCAGATCCACTCGTGTTCACTCAGAAGGAATCACTCACATTTTCTGTGCACTTGTAATGACACATCAAGGATGTTAAGAGCCTAAAAGCAGGTTTAGTACTTGCCCCATTGAAGTCAACAGGGTGCAAATTTTAAAAATAGAATAACTCGGTGTAGGCAACACTGATTTTTGTAGTTGTTCTCGGTATTGACAGCACTCCAAATGTACAAAAAAATGAGCTCAATGTTAAAATTGACCGGAGTTCTCCTTTAATGGCACAGACAGCAGCAGGTATTTATAGGCTGCTGCCACTTTAAGACTTAATGCACAGATCCAATATAATGATACACATACATTTTCTTTCTCAATTGTTTACATTGACCCAAGGCTTTTTTTAAGGTGCCAGATTCAATATTAAGTTCAATATTCTTTACTGTTAGGTTACAGTCAAACTGTCATAGACTAAAACATTGTTCAATGTATAAATTAACCAATAATAAAGCAATGTTCAATTAAAGGGACTATGTGTAGCTTTTTAGGTATTTTATTATCTAAAATCAATATTTTTATTCATAAATATGCCCTCAATGGTGTACAAATACCTCTGCCAATGATCAGACTAATCCTCGTAAACGAAGAATTTATTATCTTTATATACATGGGACGGGTAGGTCCACGGACGCTTCCATGTAGTTCCGCCATCTTGAAAAACTATAATAGCAGAGAGGGACAAAAAGTACTAGGCCAACGCGTTTCCACAACGCGTTTCGTTCAGAGCCAGCGTCACGTGACTGAAGTCAACAGAAGCAGAGGAGCAGAGCAGTGAGAGGCACTTGTCACGGCCCCGGCAAGTTTAAAAGGCTGCACTGCACGGTTATTTATAATGGAGGACCATTCATATGCTGAGTCACAGGAAGAGGAGTCCTCGTCGTCGAAAAAGTCCAAAATAGACCGTAAAAGGAAACATGACCGGAGATTACAAAAACAAGGTTTAATGTCGGGATAGCTAATGCAGGAGAAAGCTTTCAAAAGAGATGCTGAAGTTGCCTGCTTTCTTCTCGACAGGTAAGTCAATGTTAATTACAAGCTTTTTTTCATTGCTTGGTTGTGTACTTTATTATATAGACCATAGAACATTTATAGTTAAAAGTTAAACAGGCTCTTTGATGAATAGCAGCTATTGAGTGAAGTAACGTTAGAGAAGGCGCTGATGATGATGATATCTAACAATGCACGTACTTCAAAAAATATAACGAGTAAGGCCGGTGACACACTGGATGCGTGGCGTGTCCGTTTTATTTCGGCTCCCATGTTAACAGGTTAGAGCTTGCACACTGCCTGCGTGACACGCGCGTCGAGCCGCGCGGAAAACGCGTGCATGCTAGAAATAGAACCGACGCCTATTTTTCACGTGACACGCAAGCGTGTTGGAAGCGTTTCCAGGCAAAATAGAACAGGAAAAGATACCTTCCATGTATCATGTGTCATTTTGACACGAATACATATTAATAAATGACATTTTGATGTTTGAAAGTCTCTAGGTTTTGACATAATTGCAGATATAAATGTAATTAAAAAATAATAATATCGATTTTCAAATATTGCACCTGTCAATACAGAACGAAATATTCTGTAGCCTATTTTGTCAGTACTGCCGACGCTGTCTTTGCTGCTATATTTATGTTTAACATGAAGTATAGGCCTTCCACAACTCTCTCCCCATATGTCAAATATATCACCAATGAGGCTTATGTCACCTAGCAGCAGCAGCGCCGCGTCAGACACGTTTCTAGTGTGCAAAGACATAGAAAACGCCACGCAGCTGACACGCAACAGAAACGCCACGCTCATGCCACGCAGCAGTGTGTCACCGGCCTAAAGAAGGCATTACCAATTACCATAGTTAATGTTTTTCACAGTCAGTAATTGATAACTGTAACATTCTTTTTTTTTCGTTGTTTCAAGTTTCAGTTTGTTTTAAATAACAAACCTGTTCACCCGAAGAAAAACTCGAAGTGCTATTATAAGACATCCTGTCATAGCTTTTCGGTACATGACGGCAACCATAGATGCAACGCGCATTTGAAAAAGTGAGGCGCTGGAGAGCATTATTCGTTTGAATGCTGTCACCAATTTCACCACTAGATGGGAGAAATTCCTACACACAGTCCCTTTAACTTGAGAAGTTTCATATAGGAAAGTACATTACAATTCAGCTGCACTATCAATTTATATTATAATCAACAGTGTTTTTAAAGTAAATATTGATGAAATATGCAATTATTACCAAACAAAAGCACTATTTTCCTTTAGTTACACTTACAGGCACTTAGCATAAATCCATCAGGCTTTTTAAACAATTAAGTAACAGATTTTCCTGTTCAAGAAGACGCTTCACAAGGATTTCAGTAGGGAAGAAAAGACTAGCACAACTTTTTAAGTTCACGTTCGCTGTTAAGCCTCTTCACATCATATACTTTCAGAACGGAGACTGTCTCTTAGCAATTCATACAAATGCATTTATTATGACTCCCAGTGAAAAAATGATCAGATTTCCAGTGCTCATAAAATCGACGGCCCTTCTTATCTACTTTGTTTCTTTGATGTGGCAATGGTGGTATCCCATATTCCTGATAAAAAGCCATATCCGAACCTTTAATGGTCACTCACTCATGGTTTACCGCTACACCTGGACTTAACCCTATTGCTGCCACCTTGTGGCAATATTGTGATACTGCCACCTTGTGGCGATATTGTGATATTGCCATCTTGTGGCAATATTGTGATACTGCCACCTTGTGGTGATATTGTGATACTGCCACCTTGTGGTGATATTGTGATACTGCCACCTTGTGGCGATATTGTGATACTGCCACCTTGTGGCGATATTGTGATACTGCCACCTTGTGGCGATATTGTGATACTGCCACCTTGTGGCGATATTGTGATACTGCCATCTTGTGGCGATATTGTGATACTGCCACCTTGTGGCGATATTGTGATACTGCCACCTTGTGGCGATATTGTGATACTGCCACCTTGTGGCGATATTGTGATACTGCCACCTTGTGGTGATATTGTGATACTGCCACCTTGTGGTGATATTGTGATACTGCCACCTTGTGGTGATATTGTGATACTGCCACCTTGTGGCGATATTGTGATACTGCCACCTTGTGGTGATATTGTGATACTGCCACCTTGTGGCGATATTGTGATACTGCCATCTTGTGGCGATATTGTGATACTGCCACCTTGTGGCGATATTGTGATACTGCCACCTTGTGGCGATATTGTGATACTGCCACCTTGTGGCGATATTGTGATACTGCCACCTTGTGGTGATATTGTGATACTGCCACCTTGTGGTGATATTGTGATACTGCCTCCTTGTGGTGATATTGTGATACTGCCACCTTGTGGTGATATTGTGATACTGCCACCTTGTGGCGATATTGTGATACTGCCACCTTGTGGTGATATTGTGATACTGCCACCTTGTGGTGATATTGTGATACTGCCACCTTGTGGCGATATTGTGATACTGCCACCTTGTGGCGATATTGTGATACCGCCACCTTTTGGTGATATTGCACATTGCAATGTTGATGCTGAAATGATATCGTGCAGCCCTAAAAGGCAGCCTTGGTGAGCAGAAGAGGCTTCTTTCGAAAACATTTAAAAACTTATTAACTTCAAACTTATAAATAGAACTGCAATTCTTCCCTTGTTTTCTTGTTATTTATAACTACTTTCATCTTAATGTTCACTGTACAAAATGAAAAATAATTTTTGATATACAGACAAAAAAGGAGTCATCACGGGTTCCTGTGCTGGAAAGAGGGTGTTTGTATTCAGTGTTTTTTTTTTTTTTTTTTTTTTCTCACTGTAAATGACATGTCAAAATGATCTCAAGATGCCTTTCCTTAAATATTTGCTGATCTTATGTATATGTTTATAGGTGAGCTATTTGACAGCTACCAAGATGAGCAGGAAAGCACTGATCATTACAGTGTTGAGTTTAGGTCCGTAAGTTACTGATCATGAAAATTCTTTATTTAACTTATTACTTATTTAAGTCTGACAATTGGTCCATGATGACTGTAACTTAGATATTTACTTTGATCTTTTAACAACAGTATATTGTAGTACCACTACACAAACATCAACGCCAACTACTGAAACTACAATAGCTCAGACAACTCCAACATCAACTAAAGCTACAACAGCTCAGACAACTCCAACATTAACTGAAGCTACAACAGCTCAGACAACTCAAACATCAACTGAAGCTACAACTACTGAAACTACAACAGCTCAGACAACTCAAACATCAACTGAAGCTACAACTACTGAAGCTACAACAGCTCAGACAACTCCAACATCAACTGAAGCTACAACTACAGAAACTACAACAGCTCAGACAACTCAAACATCAACTGACACTACAACTACAGAAACTACAACAGCTCAGACAACTCCAAAATCAACTGAAGCTACAACTACTGAAACTACAACAGCTCAGACAACTGAAACATCAACTGAAGCTACAACTACAGAAACTACAACAACTCAGCCAACTCCAACATCAACTGAAGCTACAACTACTGAAACTACAACAGCTCAGACAACTCCAACATCAACTGAAGCTACAACTACAGAAACTACAACAGCTCAGACAACTCAAACATCAACTGAAGCTACAACTACTGAAACTACAACAGCTCAGACAACTCCAACATCAACTGACGCTACAACTACTGAAACTACAACAACTCAGCCAACTCCAACATCAACTGAAGCTACAACTACTGAAACTACAACAGCTCAGACAACTCCTACATCAACTGAAGCTACAACTACTGAAACTACAAAAGCTCAGACAACTCCAACACCAACTGACGCTACAACTACAGAAACTACAACAGCTCAGACAACTCAAACATCAACTGACGCTACAACTACAGAAACTACAACAGCTCAGACAACTCAAACATCAACTGAAGCTACAACTACTGAAGCTACAACAGCTCAGACAACTCCAACATCAACTGAAGCTACAACTACAGAAACTACAACAGCTCAGACAACTCAAACATCAACTGACACTACAACTACAGAAACTACAACAGCTCAGACAACTACAACATCAACTGACGCTACAACTACAGAAACTACAACAGCTCAGACAACTCAAACATCAACTGAAGCTACAACTACAGAAACTACAACAGCTCAGACAACTCCAACATCAACTGAAGCTACAACTACTGAAACTACAACAGCTCAGACAACTGAAACATCAACTGAAGCTACAACTACAGAAACTACAACAACTCAGCCAACTCCAACATCAACTGAAGCTACAACTACTGAAACTACAACAGCTCAGACAACTCCAACATCAACTGAAGCTACAACTACAGAAACTACAACAGCTCAGACAACTCAAACATCAACTGACGCTACAACTACAGAAACTACGACAGCTCAGACAACTCCAACATCAACTGAAGCTACAACTACTGAAACTACAACAGCTCAGACAACTCCAACATCAACTGATGCTACAACTACTGAAACTACAACAGCTCAGACAACTCCAACATCAACTGAAGCTACAACTACTGAAACTACAACAGCTCAGACAACTCCAACATCAGCTGAAGCTACAACTACTGAAACTACAACAGCACAGTCAACTCCAACACCAACTGACGCTACAACTACAGAAACTACAACAGCTCAGACAACTCAAACATCAACTGACGCTACAACTACAGAAACTACAACAGCTCAGACAACTCAAACATCAACTGAAGCTACAACTACTGAAACTACAACAGCTCAGACAACTCAAACATCAACTGACACCACAACTACTGAAACTACAACAGCTCAGACAACTCAAACATCAACTGAAGCTACAACTACTGAAACTACAACAGCTCAGACAACTCAAACATCAACTGACCCAACAACTACTGAAACTACAACAGCTCAGCCAACTCCAACATCAACTGAAGCTACAACTACTGAAACTACAACAGCTCAGACAACTCAAACATCAACTGAAGCTACAACTACTGAAACTACAACTGCTCAGACAACTCCAACATCAACTGAAGCTACAACTACAGAAACTACAACTGCTCAGACAACTCCAACATCAACTGAAGCTACAACTACAGAAACTACAACAGCTCAGACAACTCAAACATCAACTGAAGCTACAACTACTGAAACTACAACAGCTCAGACAACTCAAACATTAACTGAATCTACAACTACTGAAAATACAACAGCTCAGACAACTCCAACATCAACTGAAGCTACAACTACAGAAACCACAACAGCTCAGACAACTCCAACATCAACTGAAGCTACAAATACTGAAACTACAACAGCTCAGACAACTCCAAAAACTCCAACATCAACTGAAGCTACAACTTCTGAAACTACAACAGCTCAGACAACTCCAACATCAACTGAAGCTACAACTACAGAAACCACAACAGCTCAGACAACTCCAACATCAACTGAAGCTACAAATACTGAAACTACAACAGCTCAGACAACTCCAACATCAACCGAAGCTACAACTACTGAAACTACAACAGCTCAGACAACTCAAACATCAACTGAAGCTACAACTACTGAAACTACAACAGCTCAGACAACTCCAACATCAACTGAAGCTACAAATACTGAAACTACAACAGCTCAGACAACTCCAACATCAACCGAAGCTACAACTACTGAAACTACAACAGCTCAGACAACTCCAACATCAACCGAAGCTACAACTACTGAAACTACAACAGCTCAGACAACTCAAACATCAACTGAAGCTACAACTACAGAAACCACAACAGCTCAGACAACTCCAACATCAACTGAAGCTACAAATACTGAAACTACAACAGCTCAGACAACTCCAAAAACTCCAACATCAACTGAAGCTACAACTTCTGAAACTACAACAGCTCAGACAACTCCAACATCAACTGAAGCTACAACTACAGAAACCACAACAGCTCAGACAACTCCAACATCAACTGAAGCTACAACTACTGAAACTACAACAGCTCAGACAACTCCAACATCAACCGAAGCTACAACTACTGAAACTACAACAGTTCAGCCAACTCCAACATCAACTGAAGCTACAACTATTGAAACTACAACAGCTCAGACAACTCCAACATCAACTGAAGCTACAACTACTGAAACCACAACAGCTCAGACAACTCCAACATCAACTGAAGCTACAACTACTGAAACTACAACAGCTCAGACAACTCCAACATCAACTGAAGCTACAACTACTGAAACTACAACAGCTCAGACAACTCAAACATCAACTGAAGCTACAACTACTGAAACTACAACAGCTCAGACAACTCCAACATCAACTGAAGCTACAACTACTGAAACCACAACAGCTCAGACAACTCCAACATCAACTGAAGCTACAACTACTGAAACTACAACAGCTCAGACAACTCCAACATCAACTGAAGCTACAACTACTCCAACAACTCCAACATCAACTGAAGCTACAACTACTGAAACTACAACAGCTCAGACAACTCAAACATCAACTGAAGCTACAACTACTGAAACTACAACTACTCCAACAACTCCAACATCAACTGAAGCTACAACTACTGAAACTACAACAGCTCAGACAACTCAAACATCAACTGAAGCTACAACTACTGAAACTACAACAGCTCAGACAACTCCAACATCAACTGAAGTTACAACTGCTGAAACCACAACAACTCCGCCAACTCCAACATCAACTAAAGCTACAACTACTGAAACTACAACAGCTCCACCAACTCAAACATCAACTGACGCTACAACTACTGAAACTACAACATCTCAGACAACTGAAACATCAACTGATGCTACAACTACTGAAACTACAACAACTCCGCCAACTCAAACACCAATTGATGCTACAACTACTGAAACCAGAGAAGTTCAGCCAACTCAAACATCAGCGGGCACTACAACTACTGAAACTACAACATCTCAGACAACTCAAACATCAACTGAAGCTACAACTACTGAAACTACAACAGCCCCGACAACTCCAACATCAACTGAAGCTACAACTACTGAAACTACAACAGCCCCGACAACTCCAACATCAACTGAAGCTACAACTACTGAAACTACAACAGCTCAGACAACTCCAACACCAACTGAAGCTACAACTACTGTAACTACAACAGCTCCGCCAACTCCAACATCAACTGAAGCTACAACTACTGAAACTATAACAGCCCCGACAACTCCAACGTCAACTGAAGCTACAACTACTGAAACTACAACAGCTCAGACAACTCCAACACCAACTGAAGCTACAACTACTGTAACTACAACAGCTCCACCAACTCCAACATCAATGGGCACTACAACTACTGAAACTACAGCAACAACTTCTTCCCCTCTAACCGCAACAACACAACAACTTTCTTCTACAACTGAAGCAACGGTCACAACCTCTACAGTTCTAGTTAGTTTTTCCAGCAATGAAGATTTTGTACCTGACCTGTCAAATTCATCATCAGAATCGTTTAAAAACAGAGAAAACAAAACCATAACAGAGGTAAGTTGTGTGATAAATATTTAAGGCACATGCAATTTGAACTGCAAAATAAATAGTAACATTCTTGCATTTTAATGTATTGAGCATTTTATTTTAAATCCTAATATGAATATTAGTGTAAACTATTTGCACCAAACATATGTAATGTACGTTATTTAAGTGCAGATAGTGTTGTATTTTATTTGCGTCCAGGTGTAGATATCAATTAGCTTTTTTTTAAATTACTTCTAGTCTAGATTTTACTTTCACCACTTAATAGTGATGCAACGGATCATATAACTCAAGGTTCGAAACACATTGCGGTTTTTGAGTCACAGATGGAATAATTTTATGGATCAAAAAAAAAAAGGGGGTCTGAGTTTGTGCAACACGAAGATGAAGGTAGTAAGTAGTCTTTTAATAAATCCTTGTTCTACGATCAGCGTAGGCTTACAATGCTTTTGGGAAACGCAGCCATGGCTACGAATTTAAGCAGCCCATCCTAAGTTAAATTCATTGTGGAAGACTTAAGTCAGGGTTTCTCAAACTCGGTCCTTGAGGGCCACTGTCCTGCACAGTTTAGCTCCAACCCTGATCAAACACACCTGAGCAAGCTAATCAATGTCTTCAGGATCACTAGAAACTCACAGCTAGGTGTGTTTGATCAGGGTTGGAGCTAAACTGCAGGACAGTGGCCCTCCAGGACCGAATTTGAGAAACCCTGACTTAAGTCTTCCACAATGAATTTAACTTAGGATGGGCTGCTTACATTCTTAGCCATGGCTGCGTTTCCCACAAAATGGAAAAAAACATTTAAAGGGGTGGTATAATGCCCTTTTCACAAGATGTAAAATAAATCTCTGATGTCCCCAGAGTGTGTGTGTGAAGTTTTAGCTCAAAATGCCGCACAAATATTTTTATATAGCATGTTAAAGCTGTCACTTTTTGAGGGTTAGCAAAAACGCACCGTTTTGTGTCTGGCCCTTTAAATGCAAATGAGCTGCTGCTCACGGTGCATAGGGCGGAGCTTCAAGAGCTCGTGTGTTAGCAGCTCCAATTACCTCACGCAGACACACACTAAAATGACAGAAACTGTTCTGCCTTTTATGTTTAAACGGAGTCAGACAAAGATGGAGAGACTCAAGAAGAAGTGAAAACAAGTAGAATGCAACAGATTGTTTTTGAATGGTTAGTTGATGAATTTATGTTTGCTGATGTGGAGTTAACTATCTTCAATTAGCATATTCTGTCATGATAATCTATAAATGGCTTGTATTGGAACTGTTGTGAGATGCACACAGAGTGACTTTCTATTGCATGTAACAAGACGGATGCTACAGTTTGAGCTTACTCAAATGTGCTCGACTACAACAACTCTTCCTCTTCTCAACATGGACTGCGTGTTCCCGGGGGCGGGGTTTATGTAAATTCTAGGGTTGGTGATGTCACTAACCCTGGAGGAATGTTGTGTAGCCCCTAACAGCCGTTTGTTGTAGTCCTTAAAAAACAATTTATTTAAAAGCAAATATCTCCCTTTGCTCTGAACTTTGAGTGTTGTAACTTTGCAGATGCTGTTAATGCTCAAAAAGCAACATTACACTCTAACTAAAGTTAGAAAAGTGAAATCACACTCAACCAACCCTTTAAATACTTGTTCCAGATGATGTACAAACAAATTTAAAGTACCCCTATTATGCTTTTTAGAGCATAAGCGCCATTCACACAGAGATTTCGGAAAATACATGGATAAAGTGACCCGGGATTTGACCCGGGTTCGTTTGATTTTGGTTCATTCACACTGCCAGTGATTTTCCGGAATCAGAGAGTGTTCACACACAACCCGTAAAAATCCTGTAAAGACATGTGACATGTAATGTCTCAGCAGCGTCTTAAGTTTGCTTATGAGCTGCGATTTCTCTTTCGAGAAACCATGCTTGAGCATTTTTTCTCTGATTCGATCATAAACTTGCGCATTACGTACCGTTTCACAGCTGGCGAACGATCCCGGCTTCAGCGTCATTACTATGACACGGCATTATTACGCCTTTTGTTCACACAGGGCGTGTTGCGGTACTGAACACGACAATGTTACTAGGTCCCCAACCCGGCTAAGTTATTCTTTCTGTGCGGCCCGATACCAAATGTCCCACGGCCCGGGGGTTGGGGATACTCTATGTAATAGAGCTGTTTGTGAAGGTAAAAGCTCTGCAAAGTTCAAAGTGCAGATAAATGGAGTTTTCGTCTAAACTAAAGACTTGATTCTGAACTGAAACGAGTCGTCAGTAATTCAGTCTCACTTCCTGCTGTGGACTTGATTGGCTGAACAGCGTCTCTTAGCCCCGCCCTCAAACTCTGTAGTGTATCTGAGACGGGAAGAGTTTGGTTTGTGTTGTTCATGTCGAGAAGATGCTGTTTTCTGCTGACAAAGCAAATCCACTTTGATGAGATTGATATGGTAAAACCCATGCCATCGTTACTGTTCGCATCACTGTGATCAAGAGCTGAGGAAGAGCTGGAATTCAGATATGCTAATAGGCGTTTTGTTTCCAACACTCACTGTAAGCGGTAGACCAATCACAGCAGATTGGGCCATCTGACCAATCAGTGCAGGGTAGGCTTGCAGAAAGGAGGGGTTTAGAGAGACTGAATTTTCAAACAAACTGTTTTCAGACTCTTTGAGAAATGAGGTGATGTGCAATGTATATTATGTGAAAATAATGTTTGTTTTTTTTTTTCTTAAAATAGAATAACAGGTGCACTTTAAGGTACACCGTTGAACAATAACTAAAGAGTAGACTATCTCAGTGTTAACTATTGTATAAATGTTAATATGCACTTAAATTTGTAAATTATAACAGCAGATCATGTAAAAAAGAATTAATGACCACCAAATGTCTTTCATGTTAAAGGTTTTTAACTGTGGTTAAAATTCTTAAATAAATGTTGAACCTGACATTGTGAATCTGTTTCCCACAGATTAAGCCAATCTTTGAAAGGGAATTCGGTAACTCCTTCATTGAAATTAAAGTAACTTCGTTCCGGTGGGTATTTCTTTCCTTATAATAAGAATACATTTCATTTTTGGAAAACAAAAATGTATACAGTCTAGACAGCTCTCTCTCTCTCTCTCTCTCTCTCTCTCTCTCTCTCTCTCTCTCTCTCTCTCTATATATATATATATATATATATATGTGTGTATGCTTCATGCTTTAGTAGACAAGTTAGAAATAACAATTTTAGATGTCCAAACATTCATATTTCAAATGCTGTAATAATTCAGTGATACTTTCATGTTATCTCAAAATCAAAAAAGATGAGATCTCAGTGTGGGCTGTACCATCGGTTGTTGGGCTCCTTATTTATAAAACAAAACATGTCAAGATTATTCCAAAACTTGCAAAAGGAATTTGTAAATCTAAAATTCTACTGGTACACTAGGGCAAAAGATATCAGCAACTGCCAAATGTTTTTTTTTTGTTTTTTTTTTCAATCAAATGTTATATTATGTTATAAACAGCATTTGACCGATTTGTAAAAAAAAAAAAACATACATTTATAAACATTTTTGAAAAATGCCAATGACTCTTTCTCTCCCCCGTCCCTTCTGTAGTGCTGGATCAATCATCACTGATATGGACGTAAAATTTAGTTCTGTAACCAATGAAACAAATATATCCAATGCCATTTTAAATGGCAACACCACTTTTAACATCACCAGCGTTGAGGGTAAGTCAATCAAGCAATATCTTCAATGCAATGTCATTCAAAACGGTTTGGAATGCTTTCTGTGTTACTCTATATTGTTAGTAAACTATAGTTGTGTGTAGTTGTTGTTTATACAATATTTTTTATGGATTTTGCTGAAGATTAATAGTTTTCTCAACTGTTATTTTATTTAACTTTATTCTACAAACTATCCAAACACACAACAGTAATAAGTCCTACCGAAGCCCCTCCTACTACAAATACAACTACAACCAGTACTACAGATCAGCCAACTCAAACTACTGAAACTACAACAGCTCAGACAACTCAAACATCAACTGAAGCTACAACTACAGAAACCACAACAGCTCAGACAACTCCAACAACTCAAACATCAACTGAAGCTACAACTACTGAAACCACAACAGCTCAGACAACTCCAACATCAACTGAAGCTACAATTACAGAAACCACAACAGCTCAGACAACTCCAACATCAACTGACGCTACAACTATAGAAAATACAACAGCTCAGACAACTCCAACATCAACTGAAGCTACAACTACTGAAACTACAACAGCTCAGACAACTCCAACATCAACTGAAGCTACAACTACTGAAACTACAACAGCTCAGACAACTCCAACATCAACTGAAGCTACAACTTCTGAAACTACAACAGCTCAGACAACTCCAACATCAACTGAAGCTACAACTACAGAAACCACAACAGCTCAGACAACTCCAACATCAACTGAAGCTACAACTACTGAAACTACAACAGCTCAGACAACTCCAACATCAACTGAATCTACAACTACTGAAACTACAACAGCTCAGACAACTCCAACAACTCCAACATCAACTGAAGCTACAACTTCTGAAACTACAACAGCTCAGACAACTCCAACATCAACTGAAGCTACAACTTCTGAAACTACAACAGCTCAGACAACTCCAACATCAACTGAAGCTACAACTACAGAAACCACAACAGCTCAGACAACTCCAACATCAACTGAAGCTACAACTACTGAAACTAAAACAGCTCAGACAACTCCAACATCAACTGAAGCTACAACTACTGAAACTACAACAGCTCAGACAACTCAAACATCAACTGAAGCTACAACTACAGAAAACACAACAGCTCAGACAACTCCAACAACTCCAACATCAACTGAAGCTACAACTACAGAAACTACAACAGCTCAGACAACTGCAACATCAACTGAAGCTACAACTACTGAAACTACAACAGCTCAGACAACTCCAACATCAACTGAAGCTACAACTACTGAAACTACAACAGCTCAGACAACTCCAACATCAACTGAAGCTACAACTACTGAAACTACTACAGCTCAGACAACTCCAACATCAACTGAAGCTACAACTACTGAAACCACAACAGCTCCGTCAACTGCAACATCAACTGAAGCTACAACTACTGAAACTACAACAGCTCAGACAACTCAAACATCAACTGAAGCTACAACTATT
Source organism: Scardinius erythrophthalmus (assembly GCF_964197995.2). Lineage (NCBI taxonomy): Eukaryota > Metazoa > Chordata > Actinopteri > Cypriniformes > Leuciscidae > Scardinius > Scardinius erythrophthalmus. Next base: position 69,723,930 of record NC_138222.1, on the reverse strand, counting down.
GAAACTACAACAGCTCAGACAACTTCAACATCAACTGAAGCTACAACTACTGAAACTACAACAGCTCAGCCAACTCCAACATCAACTGAAGCTACAACTACTGAAACTACAACAGCTCCGCCAACTCCAACATCAACTGAAGCTACAACAGCTCCGCCAACTCAAACATCAACTGAAGCTACAACTACTGTAACTACAACAGCTCAGCCAACTCCAACATCAACTGAAGCTACAACTACTGAAACTACAACAGCTCAGCCAACTCCAACATCAACTGAAGCTACAACTACTGAAACTACAACAGCTCAGACAACTCCAACATCAACTGAAGCTACAACTAAAGAAACTACAACAGCTCAGACAACTCCAACATCAACTGAAGCTACAACTACTGAAACCACAACAGCTCAGACAACTCCAACATCAACTGAAGCTACAACTACTGAAACCACAACAGCTCCGTCAACTGCAACATCAACTGAAGCTACAACTACTGAAACTACAACAGCTCAGCCAACTCCAACATCAACTGAAGCTACAACTACTGAAACTACAACAGCTCAGACAACTCCAACATCAACTGAAGCTACAACAGCTCCGCCAACTCAAACATCAACTGAAGCTACAACTACTGAAACTACAACAGCTCAGACAACTCCAACATCAACTGAAGCTACAACTACTGAAACTACAACAGCTCAGACAACTCCAACATCAACTGAAGCTACAACTACTGAAACTACAACAGCTCAGACAACTCCAACATCAACTGAAGCTACAACTACTGAAACTACAACAGCTCAGACAACTCCAACATCAACTGAAGCTACAACTACAGAAAACACAACAGCTCAGACAACTCCAACAACTCCAACATCAACTGAAGCTACAACTACAGAAACTACAACAGCTCAGACAACTCCAACATCAACTGAAGCTACAACTACTGAAACTACAACAGCTCAGACAACTCCAACATCAACTGAAGCTACAACTACTGAAACTACAACAGCTCAGACAACTCCAACATCAACTGAAGCTACAACTACTGAAACTACAACATCTCAGACAACTCAAGCATCAACTGACGCTACAACTACTGAAACTACAACATCTCAGACAACTCCAACATCAACTGAAGCTACAACTACTGAAACTACAACAGCTCAGACAACTCCAACATCAACTGAAGCTACAACTACTGAAACTACAACAGCTCAGACAACTCCAACATCAACTGAAGCTACAACTACTGAAACTACTACAGCTCAGACAACTCCAACATCAACTGAAGCTACAACTATTGAAACTACAACAGCTCAGACAACTCAAACATCAACTGAAGCTACAACTACAGAAACCACAACAGCTCAGACAACTCCAACATCAACTGAAGCTACAACTACTGTAACTACAACAGCTCAGCCAACTCCAACATCAACTGAAGCTACAACTACTGAAACTACAACAGCTCAGCCAACTCCAACATCAACTGAAGCTACAACTACTGAAACTACAACAGCTCAGACAACTCCAACATCAACTGAAGCTACAACAGCTCCGCCAACTCAAACATCAACTGAAGCTACAACTACTGAAACTACAACAGCTCAGACAACTCCAACATCAACTGAAGCTACAACTAAAGAAACTACAACAGCTCAGACAACTCCAACATCAACTGAAGCTACAACTACTGAAACCACAACAGCTCAGACAACTCCAACATCAACTGAAGCTACAACTACTGAAACCACAACAGCTCCGTCAACTGCAACATCAACTGAAGCTACAACTACTGAAACTACAACAGCTCAGACAACTCCAACATCAACTGAAGCTACAACTACTGAAACTACAACAGCTCAGCCAACTCCAACATCAACTGAAGCTACAACTACTGAAACTACAACAGCTCAGACAACTCCAACATCAACTGAAGCTACAACAGCTCCGCCAACTCAAACATCAACTGAAGCTACAACTACTGAAACTACAACAGCTCAGACAACTCCAACATCAACTGAAGCTACAACTACTGAAACTACAACAGCTCAGACAACTCCAACATCAACTGAAGCTACAACTACTGAAACTACAACAGATCAGACAACTCCAACATCAACTGAAGCTACAACAGCTCCGCCAACTCAAACATCAACTGAAGCTACAACTACTGAAACTACAACAGCTCAGACAACTCCAACATCAACTGAAGCTACAACTACTGAAACCACAACAGCTCAGACAACTCCAACATCAACTGAAGCTACAACTACTGAAACCACAACAGCTCCGTCAACTGCAACATCAACTGAAGCTACAACTACTGAAACTACAACAGCTCAGACAACTCCAACATCAACTGAAGCTACAACTACTGAAACCACAACAGCTCTGTCAACTGCAACATCAACTGAAGCTACAACTACTGAAACTACAACAGCTCAGACAACTCCAACATCAACTGAAGCTACAACTACTGAAACTACTACAGCTCAGACAACTCCAACATCAACTGAAGCTACAACTACTGAAACCACAACAGCTCCGTCAACTGCAACATCAACTGAAGCTACAACTACTGAAACTACAACAGCTCAGACAACTCAAACATCAACTGAAGCTACAACTATTGAAACTACAACAGCTCAAACAACTCAAACATCAACTGAAGCTACAACTACAGAAACCACAACAGCTCAGACAACTCCAACATCAACTGAAGCTACAACTACTGGAACTACAACAACTCAGACAACTCCAACATCAACTGAAGCTACAACTACTGAAACTACAACAGCTCAGACAACTCCAACATCAACTGAAGCTACAACAGCTCCGCCAACTCAAACATCAACTAAAGCTACAACTACTGAAACTACAACAGCTCAGACAACTCCAACATCAACTGAAGCTACAACTACTGAAACCACAACAGCTCAGACAACTCCAACATCAACTGAAGCTACAACTACTGAAACCACAACAGCTCCGTCAACTGCAACATCAACTGAAGCTACAACTACAGAAACTACAACAGCTCAGACAACTCCAACATCAACTGAAGCTACAACTACTGAAAACACAACAGCTCTGTCAACTGCAACATCAACTGAAGCTACAACTACTGAAACTACAACAGCTCAGACAACTCCAACATCAACTGAAGCTACAACTACTGAAACTACTACAGCTCAGACAACTCCAACATCAACTGAAGCTACAACTACTGAAACTACAACAGCTCAGACAACTCAAACATCAACTGAAGCTACAACTATTGAAACTACAACAGCTCAGACAACTCAAACATCAACTGAAGCTACAACTACAGAAACCACAACAGCTCAGACAACTCCAACATCAACTGAAGCTACAACTACTGTAACTACAACAGCTCAGCCAACTCCAACATCAACTGAAGCTACAACTACTGAAACTACAACAGCTCAGACAACTCCAACATCAACTGAAGCTACAACTACTGAAACTACAACAGCTCAGACAACTCCAACATCAACTGAAGCTACAACAGCTCCGCCAACTCAAACATCAACTGAAGCTACAACTACTGAAACTACAACAGCTCAGACAACTCCAACATCAACTGAAGCTACAACTACAGAAACTACAACAGCTCAGACAACTCCAACATCAACTGAAGCTACAACTACTGAAACCACAACAGCTCAGACAACTCCAACATCAACTGAAGCTACAACTACTGAAACCACAACAGCTCCGTCAACTGCAACATCAACTGAAGCTACAACTACTGAAACTACAACAGCTCAGCCAACTCCAACATCAACTGAAGCTACAACTACTGAAACTACAACAGCTCAGACAACTCCAACATCAACTGAAGCTACAACAGCTCCGCCAACTCAAACATCAACTGAAGCTACAACTACTGAAACTACAACAGCTCAGACAACTCCAACATCAACTGAAGCTACAACTACAGAAACTACAACAGTTCAGACAACTCCAACATCAACTGAAGCTACAACTACTGAAACCACAACAGCTCAGACAACTCCAACATCAACTGAAGCTACAACTACTGAAACCACAACAGCTCAGACAACTCCAACATCAACTGAAGCTACAACTACTGAAACTACAACAGCTCCGTCAACTGCAACATCAACTGAAGCTACAACTACAGAAACTACAACAGCTCAGACAACTCCAACATCAACTGAAGCTACAACTACTGAAACCACAACAGCTCAGACAACTCCAACATCAACTGAAGCTACAACTACTGAAACTACAACAGCTCCGCCAACTCCACCATCAACTGAAGCTACAACTACTGAAACTACAACAGCTCTGTCAACTGCAACATCAACTGAAGCTACAACTACTGAAACTACAACAGCTCAGACAACTCCAACATCAACTGAAGCTACAACTACTGAAACTACAACAGCTCTGTCAACTGCAACATCAACTGAAGCTACAACTACTGAAACTACAACAGCTCAGACAACTCCAACATCAACTGAAGCTACAACTACTGAAACTACTACAGCTCAGACAACTCCAACATCAACTAAAGCTACAACTACTGAAACCACAACAGCTCCGTCAACTGCAACATCAACTGAAGCTACAACTACTGAAACTACAACAGCTCAGACAACTCAAACATCAACTGAAGCTACAACTATTGAAACTACAACAGCTCAGACAACTCCAACATCAACTGAAGCTACAACTACAGAAACCACAACAGCTCAGACAACTCCAACATCAACTGAAGCTACAACTACTGTAACTACAACAGCTCCGCCAACTCCAACATCAACTGAAGCTACAACTACTGAAACTACAACAGCTCAGACAACTCCTACATCAACTGAAGCTACAACTACTGTAACTACAACAGCTCAGACAACTCCAACACCAACTGAAGCTACAACTACTGTTACTACAACAGCTCCACCAACTCCAACATCAATGGGCACTACAACTACTGAAACTACAGCAACAACTTCATCCCCTCTAACCGCAACAACACAACAACTTTCTTCTACAACTGAAGCAACGGTCACAACCTCTACAGTTCTAGTTAGTTTTACCAGCAATGAAGATTTTGTACCTGACCTGTCAAATTCATCATCAGAAGCATTTAAAAACAGAGAAAACAAAACCATAACAGAGGTAAGTTGTGTGGGCACATGCAATTTGAACTGCAAAATAAATAGTAACATTCTTGCATTTTAATGTATTGAGCATTTTATTTTGAATCCTAATATGAATATTAGTGTAAACTATTTGCACCCAACATATGTAATGTACGTTATTTAAGTGCAGATAGTGTTGTATTTTATTTGCGTCTAGGTGTAGATATCAATTAGCTTTTTTTTTAATTAATTCTAGTCTAGATTTTACTTTCACCACTTAATAGTGATGCAACGGATCATATAACTCAAAGTTCGAAACACATTGCGGTTTTTGAGTCACAGATAGAATAATTTTATGGATCAAAAAAAAAGGGGGTCTGAGTTTGTGCAACACGAAGATGAAGGTAGTAAGTAGTCTTTTTAATAAATCCTGGTTCTACGATCAGCGTAGGCTTACAATGCTTTTGGGAAACGCAGCCATGGCTAAGAATTTAAGCAGCCCATCCTAAGTTAAATTCATTGTGCAAGACTTAAGTCAGGGTTTCTCAAACTCGGTCCTTGAGGGCCACTGTCCTGCACAGTTTAGCTTCAACCCTGATCAAACAGCATAAGAGCATAAGCGCCTTTCACACAGAGATTTCGGAAAATACATGGATAAAGTGACTTGGGATTTGACCCGGGTTCATTTTATTTTGGTTCATTCACACTGCCAGTGATTTTCCGGAATCAGAGAGTGTTCACACAACCCGTAAAAATCCCGTAAAGACATGTGACATGTAATGTCTCAGCAGCGTCTTAAGTTTGCTTATGAGCTGCGATTTCTCTTTCGAGAAACCACGCTTGTGCATTTTTTCACTGATTCGATCATAAACTTGCGCATTACGTACCGTTTCACAGCTGGCGAACGATCCCGGCTTCAGCGTCATTACTACGACACGGCATTATTACGGCTTTTGTTCACACAGGGCTTTTGTTCCGGTACTGAACACGACAATGTTACTAGGTCCCCAACCCGGCATCGATGCCGGCATCAATCCCGGGTCGTGTTTGCGTTCACACAGAAGGCGTTCTGGCAATTTGCCAGAATCATCGCGCTGTGTGAAAGGGGCTATACTCCAGCGACTTATAGTCCGGAAAACACGTTAAGTTATTCTTTCTGTGCGGCCCGGTACCAAATGTCCCACGGCCCGGGGGTTGGGGATACTCTATGTAATAGAGCTGTTTGTGAAGGTAAAAGCTCTGCAAAGTTCAAAGTGCAGATAAATGGAGTTTTCGTCTAAACCAAAGACTTGATTCTGAACAGAAACGAGTCGTCAGTAATTCAGTCTCACTTCCTGCTGTGGACTTGATTGGCTGAACAGCGTCTCTTAGCCCCGCCCTCAAACACTGTAGTTTATCTGAGACTGGAAGAGTTTGGTTCGTGTTGTTCATGTCGAGAAGATGCTGTTTTCTGCTGACAAAGCAAATCCACTTTGATGAGACTGATACGGTAAAACCCACGCCATCGTTACTGTTCGCATCACTGTGATCAAGAGCTGAGGAAGAGCTGGAATTCAGATATGCTAATAGGCGTTTTGTTTCCAACACTGACTGTAAGCGGTAGACCAATCACAGCAGACTGGGCCATCTGACAAATCAGTGCAGGGTAGGCTTGCAGAAAGGAGGGCTTTAGAGAGACTGAATTTTCAAACAAACTGTTTTCAGACTCTTTGAGAAATGAGGTGATGTGCAATGTATATTATGTGAAAATAATGTTTTTTTCTTTAAATAGAATAACAGTTGCACTTTAAGGTACACAGTTGAACAATAACTAAAGAGTAGACTATTACAGTGTTAACTATTGTATAAATGTTAATATGCACTTAAATTTGTAAATTATAACAGCAGATCATGTAAAAAAAGAATTAATGACCACCAAATGTCTTTCATGTTAAAGGTTTTTAACTGTGGTTAAAATTCTTAACTAAATGTTGAACCTGACATTGTGAATCCGTTTCCCACAGATTAAGCCAATCTTTGAAAGGGAATTCGCTAACTCCTTCACTGAAATAAAAGTTATTTCGTTTCGGTGGGTATTTATTTCCTTATAATAAGAATACATTTCATTTTTGGAAAACAAAAATGTATACAGTCTAGACAGCTCTCTCTCTCTCTCTCTCTCTCTCTCTCTCTCTCTCTCTCTCTCTCTCTCTCTCTCTCTCTCTCTCTCTCTCTCTCTCTCTCTATATATATATATATATATATATATATATATATATATATATGCTTCATTGCTTTAGTAGACAAGTTAGAAATAACAATTTTAGATGTCCAAACATTCATATTACGAATGCTGTAATAATTCAGTGATACTTTTGTATGAACAAGAAGTTTTATAACAGAAGATGTGCACCACACAGGGATCTGATCCCACCTTTATCGAGTCAACCTGGAATTACATGGAAGACACTGAAACAACTGAGGCTAAACACCATAAATTCATAAAAGAACTATGGCAACTTCTCCAAGATGCTTGGAACAATAAACCTTAAAAAACTCTTAGGAAAGAGATGTTTTGAAGGCAAAGTGTGGTCACACCAAACACTGACTTGATTTGCTTAATAGACATTAACTCTTAAACAGTGCAGTAGTTTGCTGGCAGGTTGTTCCAGCATCTTGGAAAGGCTTTCACAGTTCTATGGATGGCTTTAGTCTCAATTGCTTGTGTTTTTTCATGTAATCCCAGATGGATTCAATGATGGTGAGATGAGATATCAGTGTGGGCTGTACCATCGGTTGTTGGGCTCCTTATTTATAAAACAAAACAAGTCAAGATTATTCCAAAACTTGCAAGGAATTTGTAAATCTAAAATGCTAATGGTACACTAGGGCAAAAGATATCAGCAACTGTCAAATGTTTGAATCATCTAGGCTATATTATAATATAAAATATATAACAGCATTAATAACAGCATCTGACAGATTTGTATAAAACCACAAGATAACAATAGCTGCATGAACACTTCACCAAATGCCTATGAGAGTTTGTACACTTACATTTAAAAAAAAAAAAAAAAATGCCAATGACTCTTTCTCACCCCCGTCCCTTCTGTAGTGCTGGATCAATCATCACTGATATGAATGTAACATTTACAACCTTACCCAGTGAAACGAATATATCCAATGCCATTTTAAATGGCAACACCACTCTTAACATCACCAGAGTTGAGGGTAAGTCAATCAAGCAATATCATCAATGCAATGTCATTCAAAGCAGTTTGGAATGCTTTGTGTGTTACTCTTTATTGTTATTAAACTATAGTTGTTTGTAATTGTTGTTTATACAATATTTTCTATGGATTTTGCTGAAGATTAATAGTTTTCTCAACTGTTGTTTTATTAACCTTTATTCTACAAACTATCCAAACACACAACAGTAATAAGTCCTACCGAAGCCCCTCCTACTACAAATACAACTACAATCCTTCCTACTACAACTACAACCAGTCCTACTACAAATACAACTACAATCCTTCCTACTACAAATACAACTACAACCAGTCCTACTACAAATACAACTACAATCCTTCCTACTACAAATACAACTACAACTACAACCAGTCCTACTACAAATACAACTACAATCCTTCCTACTACAAATACAACTACAACTACAACCAGTCCTACTACAAATACAACTACAATCCTTCCTACTACAAATACAACCAGTCCTACTACAAATACAACTACAATCCATCCTACTACAAATACAACTACAAATACAACCAGTCCTACTACAAATACAACTACAATCCATCCTACTACAAATACAACTACAAATACAACCAGTCCTTCTACAAATACAACTACAATCCTTCCTACTACAAATACAACCAGTCCTATTACAAATACAACTACAAATACAACCAGTCCTACTACAAATACAACTACAACCCATCCTACTACAAATACAACTACAACTACAACCAGTCCTACTACAACTACAACTACAACCAGTCCTACTACAGCTACAACCAAACCAACCACCACACAAACAACAACAACAACAACAACAACAACAAAAACAACAATGCCCACCACTACCACCACCACCACAGCAGCACTACCATTACATCCTCCGCCATCAGTAGCCATACAGGTTGTCATTATTGAGATATTTGTTCCACAACTTGAAAACCCACAAAGTCCAGAATTTAAGAAGCTAGCCGCACAAGTAGAGAGTCAGGTAAGTTTCAAATTGCAGAACATTCATTCATTCTTCATAACTGCTTATCTTCTGTAAGGATCGAGGGGAACTGCATATATATATATATATATATATATATATATATATATATATATATATATATATATATATATATATATATATATATAAAAAGTATTTTAAAATGTTTCATGATTTTAAATGCTGTAATTTTTCTTATAATAGTACAATTCTAAAGGAAAATCTAATCTTGGTTTCAAATATAAATCTTTATTAGCACTTTTGTTCAATTATGTGGTAAACTTAGAAGAAACTGTAATTGTTTTATTTTCATAGAATATTTTGAAACATTCCTAAAACTGACTCACTGTTTTTACAGTTTGATATTGTCTATAAAAATAAGTATGGGAGTCTATTCATCAGGACCATCGTGCTAAGTTTCATGTAAGTTTGCTTCATTACTTAAATTATGTCTTTATTAAATTTGCTTGGGATGCACAATATATCGGCCACCATATTGGTATCGGCTAAATGTTTTTCAAAATGTGGCCGATATATTAAAGCAATTAAATAATGTAACTAATAAAAACTAATTTTGTACTTTCATTGTAATTTAACATGATTACCATATTCATTACTGTCAACACAGCTCAAAACATGAGATTTCATCTCCTTTTTGAATATTTAATTTAGTTTATTTTGCTTTCCTAAGCATTTATGGTTGTGTTGTTTGTTAGTTGCACAGTATATCTGGAAGCAGTTATAATCGCTTGTTTTTCATTTCAGAGCTTTTACCAAAACCAGAGCAGAGCAAAATGTCCAGGCAGAGGTTGAGTTAGTGTTTAGTGAAAAGTCAACCGAACCCATTCCCAGCAGCACTTCCATTGTGGAGACTCTGAAAGAAGCAGCCACAAATCCAATCTCCGGCTTCAACATCACCATTGATGCCAACACTATTAGTGTCATCAGTAAGTCATCACAGTCGATGTACAGTTATCTGATATGCCCGATTGCTATGGAATGTACCATGTTGACTTGCCTAGAAAATTCTGTGCAATATGTGATACCTTTTCAAATCATTTCTGTAGAATCACTGCAGATAATTCCACTGACAATCCTGACTAATGGGACCTTTGCGGCTGCTCTTTCAATTACAACTTCACCTGAATTTAGTAACAGGGCAACAATGATAAAAACAGGGGTAGGTGTGACACGTCTACTTTTTTTGGTTATTTCGGCAAACATGATTGTGTCAATTTAGTCTAAACAACACTCTTGTTTTGCAGCTTGAACCGTTTTTCTTTGCTGATTACCCTACATCATTCAGCATCTTAACCGTCACAAACTTCAGGTATGCATGTGCTGGTGTGTTCTTGAACATAGCTTTAGATTTAACATAATACTGCATAGGTTTAATCAATGCATTTGTTTTTTTATTTTTTATTTGAAACTCTCTCTAGTGATGCCAATGTAAAAACAAGGAGTGTACCCTCGATCCGAAACTCCATGGATCTTACATTTGCAGCGAACGCCGCTCTCCCCAACAGCACCCAGATAGTGAACACTATTGTTCGAGCAGCCAGAAACAACTCGTTACCCTTCCAGATCTTCACAAATGAAATTGTGATAAATGGCACAGGTAAGTTTTGCACTTTAATCTTTTTGCTCAGATGAGTATTTATACTTTGATAACTGCACTCATATCAATGTAGGAAAGTGTACAGTTGTAACATTTTGTTCGTTTTTTATTTTATTTTATATTATTATTTAGATATTGGCGCAGATATTACACATAATTTAACTCACTCATGCAAGTTCTGTGCTAATAATGCGGGAAAGTTATTCACTATAACAAACAGGTTGAATGAGTAAATTATCCACAGGTGAGAAGATCAAACCAATCGCTTCATTTCGAAAATGTAACACTTTCTCGTTTAAATTCAACTTAAAAAAAAAAAAAACTTAACTCAAACTGCAACATAGCACAATCTAGCATCCAAGTACGCTTTTAGGTGTTTATTGATAAGAAAATTCTCTAAATTTCAGGCTCTGTTTCGAAGAAGAAAATGTATTAATCATCAATAATTGGCACAGTTTATTTTTATTATCAGACAGGAGTGGCCAAAAGTGATTTCAGTGAATTCACATCTTCACCCTTTGTTCTATATTAAATGTGTTAAAGATTTTGTAGTCATAATGCGTAGTTGTGCTTGGAGTCGATGGTTTTATTTGTGATAATAACGCAATGAAATATGACAAATTGTGTGGACATGATTTTCGTCCAGGCTGCCATACAAAGAAATTATGAGAGAACCAACAAAATATTAATAACTGATTATGTTGTGGTCAATGTATGCTTGTTCCTGTCAGCTCTTTCTTTTTTCGAATAGTAAAATAAAAACTTTTTTCTCCAATAAATAGTCTCCAAGTTTTTGCATTTTGTTTGAAAAAATAAAACATTTTCCTCATATTTTGATGGCTTAATCCAACTTGTAGGGCCATTAAAAACAGATATCCCCCCGTACAACACTTTTGGCCACTATTGTATTTCCAATAAAAATGAGCAGAAGAAAAGGACTGTATATCTGTGAAGGAATGCGGACTGTAAGCTTGAATGTTTTCACGCAGAGAGAGAATGTGCGCATGGATATTAACGCTTCAAACTTGAAATGTTGCAACTGTACTCTGTCTACTGTACGAGATGAGCTTCAGGCAAAATTCCTAATGTTCACTGAATGATAACTTCTGTCTGTTCTCTTTTCAACGCAGCATTTTCATCAGCAGAAGTCAGCAGCAAGATCAGTGTGTTGACCGCGTTACTTCTGGTCGCTGTGTCGCTTCTGGTTTCGTGGTTTGATTGAACATAACTATTAACCACTGTAACTGATTCAGACGGGTCTGAACGTTGCCTTCAACATCTGCTCAAGTGATGGACTCTTACATAGAGCTACTGATGCTACTTAATGAGTAGTAATGAACAAACTATTTTACATAATCCTATTCTGAAAACTTAACACTAGACTTCAGATATCAGATCTGGATCTGTATATTCCTGTGTTTTTATAGATTTAAGTCAGAACCCAGCATTGTGCACTTAGGTACAGTAGTTTTTATTTGATAAATACTTCAATTCATGACACTGGTTTGTAAAGTCTAAAGTGTGTGTGTGTGTGTGTGTGTGTGTGTGTGTGTGTGTGTGTGTGTGTGTGTGTGTGTGTGTGTGTGTGTGTGTGTGTGTATGATGACACAAGTTCCACAAAAAACTGCGATTAGTTTTTTAAAATGGCATGTTTTTACATGAAGAACTACTCCATATAGATTAAAATACTCTACATATTAAAATTGAAGAACAGAAACATGAAACAACTACCATGCATTTTTCATGTCCTGACAGATGGAATAGGTTCACTTCAAAATTATTTATATCTAACCTTTATCTCATGTACACACATACTCGCATCTCTTTTAAAAGCTACATGACCGCTCCACTGAAACCGAACACAAGCTTGTGTCATGGAAAAACTGGGTTTCTTTATGCTGGCTGACTTTGAAGTGTCTGAAACAGGTTTTGGTAAGCAAAAGGATGAAGTATTTCAAAGATTATGAAAACCTGTAAAACCGCTTGGAAGAATGATAAATATTTGCAGGATATGACCTCAGAAATGTCTGGTGGGAAAACGCATGGATAAGAAGTCTGATAATATTGCATAACACATAAACCTGTACAAAACTAAACTCCTCATCTGACACGTTTCATGCAAAATGATCTGTATAATACCAGTATTTTCTAAATTATTTATTCTAGAAAAAAAATCTATATTTCTGATGTTAATTTAATGCTAAACTCAAAGGTCTTTTCTGTGAATTGTATTGCTGTATTGTTCACACTGGATGTGGTAATAACAGTTATTATGTATTCTACGTAGTTATATTTATTTATTATTATATTTATAACTCTGGTGCCAAGTATTATAATGGCGATAAACAATGATAATAAAAATAAAAAAAGATTATTCTCAGTTTTAGTCATTGTATTATTTCTTCTCTCTTCTTCCTTTCTCTCAACGATCAAATTTCCACACACTCACACACACACCATTTATTGTTCCACAAAACAAAAGAAAGAAAGAAAGAAAGAAAGAAAGAAAGAAAGAAAGAAAGAAAGAAATGTGATAACGCAATGAAATGTTTGTCTCTTGAACCTTTATGTACCTGTCAAAAGCTTTATTGTATTTTTGATTTTCATGTTTCCCACTGTCTCACGTCACCCATGCCGTTTGCACGGACACGTATACCGTGACAGGCGTTTGCTTTTGCACTGCTGTCGCATGGCGGTTTCTCATGCAATGTCTTCTGAGGGGTCAAAGGTAGGGCTATTAAGGTAGCGAATATTAGCGATAATATTTCATTATTTTAACAACGATGGAAAATTTGTAAATATCGTGAATATCGAATACTTCGAATTCAAGCATACTTTCCCAAAGAACTCGCCGAACGTCCAATATTACGTCCCCTTTTCTTCTTGTCATGCATCACCGCCATAGATTACCGCGATAGATGCCGGTTTCTCATGCAATGTCTTCTGAGGGGTCATAGGGCTATTAAGGTAGCGAATATTAGCGATAATATTTAATTATTTTAACAACGATGCAAATACAATATAATGTATGTGTGCGGGACGGTGAAAGACTTCAATTCTTTGCAATCTTGCATTGAGAAATGTGATTTTTGAATTGTTTGATGATTCTCTCACGATATTTGGCACAAAGTAATGGGCCATGACTTATCATTGCTTGTAAAGACTGAGATGCTTTTATTCCCAATAACGATTGCCTCTTTTATTAACAATTCACCTGTATATTATGAACTGTTCTAAAGCAGTATAACTTATTCTTTATTCTGCCTCTGTCCCAACTTTTTTGTAGTGTGTTGCAGACATCATATATAGAATATATATATATATATATATATATATATATATATATATTATATTATATATATATATATATATATATATATATATATATATATATATATATTAAATACTTTCCCCATATTTTGATTTGTATGGAACAAACCATACCATGTTTTCATTAAAAACAAATATCCCTTCCGGACAACACTTTTGGCCACTATGTTTGCTTTTCATTTTTTATGTTAAAGCAGCACTCAGTAGCTTCGGGATTTCTTCGCTGTATTCTCGCTTTTTGCTCGCAGGTTTCTCTCTAGAGCTCCCCCCACAGCTTCGGAATAGATATTTGACAACACTGTTGTAAAAACTCTTTGGTGATTCTCAGACACCAGAGGCTTGTAGATCAACGACATCAAAGCAGATGGGACATTCTTTAAAACGTCTTCTTCCTTCGGGTTCGGACAGCGTGAGGGAGCGCAATAATGACAGTATTTGAGCAGATTTCTTTTGGCCGTAAAGCAATTGTTTACATCGCGAGACCTGATATCACGCGATACTTCCTGCCGCGGCTGCCGGCGGCCCGCCGTCTCAAAGTTGCAAGTGCGAATTTTCCGCTCACGGGCACCAGGGGGGTGCGAAACGACCACCATTCAACCCGAAATAAGTAATATAACCATTCCAATGACTCCGAAGCTGTTCAGTTAAGGTAAAAAAGTTACTTAGTTCACCTTTAAAATATTTGATTTTTGATTCAACATAACACTGAAAATACTTTATCCCAGCTTAAGGGTGATCCCAGGACTTTCCTGACCATTTACTTCAACAGAAATAACAAATTATTAACAAATATGACAACTTTCATGTCAGTGGCCTAATAAAGAGCTCACTTCATCTAGGCTTAATCTCATTACAATGCCAGAGAAACAAGTCACTATAATTCAGGAATATCCGCCTGTTCAACATTAAACACTGAGTCCTCAAATCCAGTACCAGTAACAGCAACTACAAGTAAGGCTGAGATGTTCAGCGGGTTTGTTGAAAGTCAGAGTTATTTCAGGATTTCTATTTGGCCATTTATATATATATATATATATATATATATATATATATATATATATATATCCCAAAAACAATTAAATAGTGCCATCTGCTGGGTGTCAACAGTAGAGGAGCCCAAAAAACAACAGTACAGCACATACAGTAATTCAGACATCACTAATCCCAGTACACGTTCAGTACGCCACAATAAAAATATACTTTAGTGATGGAAAGCAAATTGTTCAAAGTCTTAGGCCTAAAATACAAAAGACTTATATTAATTGAGAGACGGCCCAATGCATGATACCATTAAATAAATTCTTTTTTTTTGCTAACTGTAGTTTTGTATATGTACATTTTTTACATATCTTAGACATTAACCTCTGACCACAGATCACTGTAAACTGTAATGTGCATTTTCTGTAAAGCTGCTTTAAAACGATGTGTATTGTGAAAAGCGCTATACAAATGTGAATTGAATTGAATTGAAAAGCTGGTAGTGTGATTTTGGTGCATTTGGTCATTGGTGTTCTGTCAGTGGGAATGCCGATTTTATCAACATGTGTCATGTGATCTAAGTTTGGTACAATCTAAACATATTTAAAAACCCACGCCATCTTACACCTTACAACTTTGTAAATGGTTACAAAGAAAAACTGGGCATCATAAACAAAATGACTGAAACAACCAGAATTTCATGTCATTCTGAACACAACAAACTCTATGGCGAGCTGTTTCGACTTTAATTCATTCCCAGGATAAGGACATTTTCACTAGTTAAAATGTTGATAATTGATATCAAGAATTGTATTTCTACAAGTAACAATGGATATTTTGATATCAGGAATTACATTTCAACTAGTATAAACTAGCTATAATTTTTGATTTCTGTAATTGTATTTTCACTAGTTAAATGTCACCATAGGCTGCCATTCATATCCATTGATATCAAGAATTGATTTCTTACTAGTTAAAATTCCATTTTCACATATAAATACAATTCTTACTAGTAAAAATCATAATTTTTGGTATCAGTAACACTTCCCAATAAGGTTCATTAGTTAACATTAGTTCCCTTTCGTCAGCAGGGAACTCCGACGCCTCGTCGGGGGAGTTCCCCTGGCGAATTGGGATCACGCTAGGGAGACCAATTGCCTTCGAGTGAATTAAAACGAGCCAATGAACATTGGCATGCAAGGTTTGCATTCCGCGGCCCGCCTACCAGTGCGGGTATAAGGCGGAATCAAGCGCATACACAAACGCTTTCTGCTTCGGGGGCCGACCGGTTGTGTCCTCTCTGAGTGAATGAGTTTTAAGATGGTATTTATCTTATGCTCTACGAGTCTGCTGTTTCGGGAAGGGACCTCTCTGTGTTGGTGAGACGGCGTTTCAGCGACCACGTGATTTCCTGTCTGCCGGCTGCGTCTACACGCTGTTAATTCAAAAGCTGTTTTTACAGCTGGTAAACGGTTGAGTGCGCACAGCGGGCTTGCAGTTTCCCCGCTGTGTCGCCGCGTTGGGTCCCTGTGTGCTTCAGCACAATAAAGAGAGTAATTTCTTCCTGAAAGAGCAACACGAGTGAAGATCGCGTCCTTTTCAGGATGACGTTTCACTCGTGTGTTTCTGGATGCGATCGTTCCTGTCCTTATTTGACGGCCACGTTCATTGTTTCACGTGCCTAATCAGTGTGTGAGACTGCGTTCGTGGGTGGTTCATGTTCTCTCATGAGTGCATGACCACGTCGGCACGTTGTTCATCTCCCCTTTTTAAAGGCTCGAGCCGCTCAGCGTGCCGTGTGCCGTCGAGCGCCGGTTGACAGCGTCAGTTGTCACGGCAACCCAGCGCGCGTCATTCGGCGCTCAAGATGCGTGGTCAAGATCAAGACTCGCGTGCCTCTATGAGGTGAGTCCCTTTGCTTGTTTCCCGATCTAGTTTCTCTTCTGGTGCACCAGGAGAGGGCTACTTTGGCAAATAACATTGGTGATCTGAGGGTTACAGTGCGGAATGTCTCGCCAGGTGAAAGACCCTCACGAGCTTCCCACTCCTCTAGCGCATCACAAACATGCTGAGACTGTGTTCGTGGGTGGTTTGTGCTCTCTACATGAGAGCATGACCACGTCGGCACGTTGTTCGTCTTGCCTGAGGGCTTGAACGCTCAGCGTGCCGTGTGCCAGCGATGGCCACGTTCACTGTCTTGCATGCCTGGTTGACGGCCATGATCGCTGTTTCACAGGCCTAATCAGTGTGTTGAGACGGCGTTCATGGGTGGTTCATGTTCTCTCATGAGTGCATAAACACGTCGGCACGTTGTTCGCCTCCCCTTTCTCGTAAAGGCTTGAGCCGCTCAGCGTGCCGTGTGCCGTCGAGGCTTTGAGTGGGAATTTGGTCCTTATCATGAGGGACCAAGCATTTGGTGGGTAGTTCTGACTCGGAGTGGAGCTGCGCTTTATGACTGACCGTGATTAGTCACAGCGCTGGCCTTCGGTCAGACGATGTCCACACTGTGGTCCAGAAGCGCCTTAAAACCAGCCCGCTCGGAGTTCGTTTCCCCCCCAGCAAAAGGAGGGGAAATGACCCTGAGAGGAGCGACCCAGAGAGTGTGACGAAAACTGCTCTTTGGGAGTGTGTGTCATCACCACTCCTTCCACCGGAGGAGGGCCGGGTGGAGAATCCTTTGTTAAATTTTTCTAGTTTCTGTTCCGCCGCCGACCAGCTGGTCAGTGGTACCCAAAACCTAAAAAAGAGCAGTTTCTTCCTCCTCTGGGTCATTCACGGTTGGGACTGCCGAACATGCAGTCTCTCCCGCTCAAGAGTAGGACGTCAGTGTGCGCCACCCTCGGGTCTCGCCACTCTCAGTCCTCTCTCCCCAGCTCTCAGATAGCAGTGGCGCCACCTCGGTCACGCCACTCCTGTCTGTCGCTGGGCGGGAAGGCGAGACCAGCAGCCACCCTCGGGCCTTGCTCTTTGTCTCCTCCCCTTCCCTCGCCAGGCGACAGACCGCAGCAGAACACTCTCGGGTCTTCTCTGCCGTCTGTCCCCCGGTGGAGGCAGGTAGGTGTTGTTCAAATACACACCCAGACCCCGCTCTCGGCCGCCACAATGCCACCAGAGCCGTGTCCCTGCCCTCCACCTCGCTGCCCCTCCGCGGGTACGCCGGTCGGGCGGGTGGGCTCGTTGCGGCGGTTTCTCAGAGCCTGGTTAGAGCTCCCGAGTCCGTCGCGCTGGCTCATCCGCACCAACCGGCTCGGCTATGCAATTCAATTTGCACGCCGGCCTCCCAAGTTCAGGGGCGTCCACTTCACCCATGTGCGTCCAGTGGATGCCCAGGTCTTGCGGAAAGAGATCGACGTCCTACTGGCGAAGGGCGCGTTCGAGCCGGTCCCTCCAGCCGATATGAAGTCAGGGTTTTACAGCCCTTACTTCATTGTACCCAAGAAAGGCGGTGGGTTACGGCCAATCCTGGATCTGCGAGTATTGAATCGGGCCCTGCACAAGCTCCCGTTCAAGATGCTCACGCAGAAACGCATTTTCGAGTGCATCCGTCCCCAGGATTGGTTTGCAGCGATCGACCTGAAGGACGCGTACTTTCATGTCTCGATTCTTCCTCGACACAGACCGTTCCTTCGGTTTGCTTTCGAGGGTCGAGCATATCAGTACAAGCTCCTACCCTTCGGGCTGGCCCTGTCGCCCCGTGTCTTCATGAAAGTCGCGGAGGCGGCCATTGTTCCCATGAGAGAACAAGGCGTTCGCATTCTCAACTATCTCGACGACTGGCTCATTCTTGCTCACTCGCGAGATGTGTTGTGCGATCACAGGGACATGGTGCTCCGTCACCTCAGTCAGTTGGGGCTTCAGGTCAACTGGGAGAAGAGCAAACTCTGCCCCGTGCAGAGGATCTCTTATCTCGGTATGGAACTGGACTCGGTCGCTCAGACTGCGCGCCTCACAGAGGAGCGCGTCCAGTCAGTGCTCACTTGTCTCAAGTCCTTTTGAGGCAGGACAGCGGTCCCACTGAAACAATTTCAGAGGCTCCTGGGGCATATGGCAGCCGCAGCCGCAGTAACGCCGCTCGGTCTGTTGCATATGAGACCACTCCAGCACTGGCTTCGCGATCGAGCCCGAGGTGGGCGTGGCAGAGCGGCAAGTTCCGGGTCAAAGTCACCCTGAGCTGTCGCCAAACCTTCTCCCCTTGGTTGGATCCTGGGTTTCTACGGGCCGGAGTGCCCCTAGTCCAGGTTTCCAGGCATGCTGTGGTTTTCACAGATGCTTCTGCCAAGGGCTGGGGGGCCACGTACAGAGGGCATGCAGTCTCGGGTCTGTGGACGGGGCCCCAGCTGCATTGGCACATCAACTGCATAGAGTTGCAAGCAGTACACCTAGCTTTGTGTCGCCTCAAGGGGTTTCTCAGACACAAACACGTACTGATATACGGACAGCACTGCGACCGTTGCGTACATCAACAGACAAGGTGGTCTACGCTCCCGTCGTATGTCGCGACTCACCTCCCACCTCCTCCTATGGAGTCAGAAGCTTCTGAGGTCGCTTCGTGCCGTTCATGTCCCCGGGGAGCTCAATCGTGTGGCCGACGAACTTTCACGTCGGTCCCCCCTTCCGGGAGAATGGCGACTTCATCCCCAGGTGGTCCAGCTGATCTGGCGAATCTTCGGAGCCGCACAGGTAGACCTGTTTGCCTCTCCGGACATGACCCAGTGCCAGTGGTATTACTCCCTGACCGAAGGGACTCTCGGCACGGATGCCCTGGCACACAGCTGGCCCCGGGACCTACGCAAATATGCGTTTCCCCCAGTGAGCCTTCTTGCACAAACTCTGTGCAAGGTCAGGGAGGACGAGGAGCAAGTCCTTTTGGTGGCCCCGTATTGGCCAACCCGGACTTGGTTCCCAGAACTCATGCTCCTCGCGACAGCCCCTCCTTGGCCG
Source organism: Scardinius erythrophthalmus (assembly GCF_964197995.2). NCBI lineage: Eukaryota > Metazoa > Chordata > Actinopteri > Cypriniformes > Leuciscidae > Scardinius > Scardinius erythrophthalmus. The sequence continues at coordinate 69,703,700 of NC_138222.1, read as the reverse complement.
ATTCCGCTGAGGAACGACCTTCTTTCTCAGAGACGGGGCACCCTATGGCACCCGCGTCCAGACCTCTGGAAACTCCATGTCTGGTCCCTGGACGGGACGCAGAGGTTCTAGATGGCCTACCACAGGCAGTGGTAGATACCATCTCTTCAGCTAGAGCCCCCTCTACGAGGCGCCTCTATGCTCTGAAGTGGAACCTGTTCGTCGGCTGGTGTTCTTCCCACGGGGAGAGCCCACGAACTTGCCCGATCGGTGTAGTGCTCTCCTTCCTACAACAGGGGTTGGAGCGAAGGCTGTCTCCCTCCACCCTCAAAGTGTATGTTGCCGCAATAGCCGCGCATCACGATGTAGTTGAAGGTAAGTCCGTGGGGAAGCACGACCTGGTCATCAGATTCCTCAAGGGTGCTAGGAGGCTAAATCCACCTCGTTACTTGCACCCTGTACCCTCTTGGGACTTAACTTTAGTGCCCATAGCGCTCCAAGTCCTCCTTTTGAGCCTTTGCTGACAGTCGAGCTTAATATCCTGTCCATTAAGACAGCACTCCTGTTAGCATTGGCTTCTTTCAAGAGGGTGGGGGATCTGCAGGCTTTTTCGGTCGACGAATCGTGCCTAGAGTTCGGGCCCGGCCTTTCTCACGTTGTGTTGAGACCCCGGCTCGGATATGTGCCCAAGGTTCCTACCACTCCCTTCGCGGACCAGGTAGTGAACCTGCAAGCGCTGCCCCAGGAGGAGGCAGACCCAGCCCTAGCTTTTCTCTGTCCCGTCCGGGCCCTCCGGGTTATATAGACAGAACGCAAAGCTTTAGGACCTCAGATCAGCTCTTTGTTTGTTATGGAGGCCAGCAGAAGGGGAAGGCTGTCTCCAAGCAGAGGTTAGCCCACTGGCTAGTGGATGCTATCACCAGGGCTTATGAGTCCCAGGGTGAGCCCTGCCCACCCAGGTTGCGGGCTCACTCCACTAGGAGTGTTGCCGCTTCTTGGGCTCTGGCACAAGGCGCCTCGCTAACAGACATTTGTAGAGCTGCGGGCTGGGCGACACCGAACACGTTCGCTAGGTTTTATAGCCTACGTGTGGAACCTGTTTCCTCCCGAGTACTTGCTACGGCCAGTAATTAGAGGGAATAGGTGTGTCGGCTTGCGACGCCATTCCGTGAGCGGATACGTGCGTCTTTTTGCTCCGTTGGTTACCCAACAAACGGCTAACCTCGTGAGTTCCTCCATCACCCCCTCCGGTGCCAGGCGTTGCGGACCGCCCGGCACCAGGTCTGCTACCTTCAGTAAGGAGTTGCTAGTAGACTGGGTGTTTTTCCACTGGTCCCTTCGGCGACCCATGATTGCCACGTGCAGTTCAGCCGTGTTTTCCCCTTAACAGACTCATTCTGTCATCCTTGTTGAGTATGCTCCTTACTCCTCCGGACTGGGACTACCTTCAAGGACTGTCATATGTTTCACTACCCTGTGTACATATGTGTATTGAGGGCCTTCCTCTAGGCTGCCTCAGCTTCCGCAGCGTTCCCCCCCCCTATTATATCCTTGGGGTCGGACACGCTTTCCCAGTGTTATCCAATATCCACTGATTGGGTCTTGCGGAACAGCAGTGTGATTCCCTAGCTAGCTCCCGCAAAATTTCTGGAAACTGCTGCAGGGCTGTAGCTTAGCTGGGCGCTGGAAGGGGCCAGCACCATGGCGTTTTGGTAGGGATCCCAATTCGTCAGGGGAACTCCCCCGACGAGGCGTCGGAGTTCCCTGCTGACGAAAGGGAACGTCTCGGTTACGTATGGTAACCCTCGTTCCCTGAGTCCAGGGAACGGAGACGCCTCGTCCCATCGCCATGCTGCTGTACCTTCGCGGAGGACTGGACACCGTTCGGCTCCTCAGCGAAAAGCGTTTGTGTATGCGCTTGATTCCGCCTTATACCCGCACTGGTAGGCGGGCCGCGGAATGCAAACCTTGCATGCCAATGTTCATTGGCTCGTTTTAATTCACTCGAAGGCAATTGGTCTCCCTAGCGTGATCCCAATTCGTCAGGGGAACTCCCCCGATGAGGCGTCGGAGTTCACTGGACTCAGGGAACGAGGGTTACCATACGTAACCGAGACGTTAACTACCTTAGTTAACATGAACCAAGAATGAGCGATACTTATTCAGCATATTTTAATCTTAGTTAATATTAATTTCAACATTTACTATACATTATTAAAAGCAAAGCTTGTATTTGTTCACATTAGTTATTGCACTGTGAACTAACATGAACAATGAACAGCTGTATTTTTATTAACTAGCATTAACAAAAATGTAAAAATACTGTAACAAATGTATTATTAGTTCATGTTAGTTAATACATTAACTAATTAACCTTATTGTAAAGCGTTACCAATAATTACTAGTTACTAGTAAAAATATAAATTCTTGACATCAAGCACTCAATTTTCTCTAGTTGAAATTTTAATTCTTGATATCTGTAAATAGGCTAACAGTATATTTTCAACATGTTACAATTGGCATTTCTAAATTTATCTAATCTAAAATGGCTTTTTTACTAGTAACAATCACCTTCGTAATATCAGAAATTACCATCGAATTATTGATTTCAAAAATGAAAATTTGTACTAGTAGCAACTCAACTGTTGCTATCAAGAACAGACATTTGCACTATTAACAAAGTAATTATTTATATCAAAAATTATTTTTACTTGTAAGAATGTAATGTATGAAACTAGAATTTCAACTAGTAAGAAATCAATTCTTGATATCAACAAATGAATTTGAATGGCAGCCTATGACATTTAACTAGTAAAAATACAATTGCAGATATCAAAAATTTTCATTTTTACTAGTGAAAATAATAATAATAATAATAATGTGTTACATTTATATAGCACTTTCTGGATACTCAAAGTGCTTTACACAGAAGGGGAATCTCATCAATGTGCAGCTCCACCTGGATGATGCGACGGCAGCCATATTGCGCCAGAACACCCACACACACACACACACACACACACACACACACACACACACACACTGGTGGAGAGGAGACAGAGATGAAACTAATCAGTATAAGGGGATGATTAGGAGGCCATGATGGACAGAGGCCAAGGAACAAACTAATATATTATAATAATACAGGCAACAGCATCAGCATTGTTAGTAAAATTCATGTTAATGCCTTTAAAGGTGAACAGAAAAGTTGCGAGGGTGTGAAATTTACCTAAAAATAAATCATTTAAACAGACGTTCAAGTGATAACAACTGGTTAAGAGACAAAAAGTTAGAATAGCAATTTTGGTCTGGAAAATAATTTCAGCTTTTCAAAGATTTATCCGTCTCGGTGTGTCAGCATCGAGGTATGCATTGAACAAATCTCAGACCAGTTTGTTTAAGATGGAATGTAACAACAAAGAATCAGTTAACAACCTAATTACAATAAGAACTAAAACTTTGGAATGTTGTTTAAGAATTCCACTTGTCATTGAATGATGGTCTTTCTCCTTTTGTAGATTTGCTTGTCCTTGTGATAATGACACAGCACATGACTCATAACAGAGGTAATAAAGCTGAATTTGAGTAAGGCATGTGCACATAAGTGTTTTTGAAAAAAGCATTTTTTTCCAGCTGTTACCTGAATTACAGGACTGTAGTTATGCAACATATTGATACTATTATTATAGACATTCAACTGCAAATAAATGGAGAATTGATGGTTGTAAAGAACAATCCCCCTTCCAGAGTGATACAACTGCTTTCACAAACTTGCACTGGTGTAGACGACCGAGGACGCAGAGGTATATCAGCAGCAGTAGACCGATTATTTAGATGCGAACCTGATGTATTATTAAAAATGACATTAAGAATTAGGGCTGCACGATATTGGGAAAAAATGACAATGCGATATTTTATTTTTCTGCGATATATATTGCGATATGAAATCTAATCTATTTTTTTCTTACAAACAAAAATGGGGTGAGCACTGTTGAAAACTTTTTCTTCGTCGAAGCAAGAGACCAGGAGACGTTGGGGATCACGTTCAAACAAAGTTATTCTTTATTGAGGACTTCGCTGTACGCGGCTGCAGTTCTTCCCAAATCATTCTAACTAACATACTTTACATGGTTTCTTTAGAGGCCTTTCAGTGGGCTGTCCTTAAAGGTGCTAAACATACACACAGCCTTAGAGGTAGCCACTAAATCTAATCATCTAAAGACAATAGAGGCAATTGCCCCCGACTGACTTCCCCAAATGTTATAAACACAAATGGTCCCGAGAACTAAGACTATGTAACAGTCACACACAGTTCAGCTCTTAGTTGGAAGATCAAAGATGGTATAAACAACAAATGGTCACGAGACCTTAGACTAGGTAACATTCACACACAGTCCAACTCTTAGTTGGAAGATAAAAGACTAACAAGACCCCTGACTATTACAATGTTTAGACAGCTGTCACCTTGAATGCCCAATACAGTGTAATTCACCTTAGTTTTTCATGTGTTGTTATGTAAGGAAGTAAGATCAGCAGATCTTAAACATATTCTTAAATTTGGATTCTTCAGCACACTTACATTCTCATTTTAAATGATTTAAACATCAGAGTATTATTTAAATTAGAGTACATTATTTGTTTATAACTTTAGGATATGGTTTGAATTGTTAACATATTAACTAACGTGAACTTACCATGAGCAATATTTTTGTTACTGTATTTATTAATCTTTGTTTATCTTAGTTTATAAAAACACAGCTGTTCATTGTTTGGTAATGTTACTTCACAGTGCATTAACTATGTTAACAAATACTGTACAACTTTTGATTTCAACAATGAAGGCTATAGCCTAAATGTTGAAATTAACAATGTTGTAGAAGTGCAGTTTAGTAATAGTTATTTCTGTATGTAATAAGCAGACAGGAGCTGAGTCCATATGCGTCTTTATTTAGCGTACGCCATAACACAACTGCCCGCAAACCGGGACCAACAACGTCACAACAGGATACAAACCCATATAAGGTATTTCCCTGTAACATCTCCCTTTCTTTAGTGTTGCCACACTTCCCTTAGAACCCCTCCATTTATTAACAAACACAACCCCGAATATGCACTCAAAGTTTACTAGAACAACTTATGCTGTGCATTTCAAAACTGAACTGCATTAGCGATGCGTTAGGAAAATTCACAAGTCCAGTCTCTGTGGTGGACGTGACTGACGGCCGCTGCGCGAAAAGATCTGGGTTTCACGCTGGGTAGGTCTGTTAGGCACTGACAGCCTCCGTTCTTGAACTTGCTCTGGCACACATTCTATGCTGTCCGATGTGTCGCCCTCTCTGATTGCGGTTTCATCGTCGCTGGCCACCGAGCCCTGACTGCTCTCCTTCATCCCTGGCTCTTGGTGGTTAAACTGGGCGGAGCGCTCAGCCCTACGCAAATCCACACGGTTGCGCCTGTATAATGTGCCATCCACATCCACTACGTAAGACCGTGGATTCACTTTCCCCAGACACTGGCCTCTCCACTACCGTCCCGTACGATCCCCCGGCAGTGGTTTCATTCTGATGTGTTCGCCGACATTAAGCTCTGGGAGGTCTCTCGCTCTCGCATCGTAATGGAATTTTGCCATCCGCCGTTTCCACCTGAGTTTCTCCGGAACTCCTTCAACCACCTTGGGGTAAAGCAAGCTGTTTGTCATGGGAAGTCCCGTCCTAAGTCTGCGGGACATGAGTCGCTGTGCCGGACTGCTGTCCAATACCTCCGTGGGCGTGTTTCGCCAGTGTAGCACTGCTAACCATGGATCTGTTCCGTCGAGTTTGGCCCTCTTACAGAGTGATTTAACAATCTTCACTGCAGATTCGGCCTTTCCGTTAGATTTTGGGTGCTGGGGTGAAGATGTAACATGTATGAACCCCCACTGGGCAGCAAATTTTCTGAACTGTTCACAAGCAAATTGCGGCCCGTTGTCGGTAATCACTTGATCTGGCTGGCCGTAACGCGCAAACTGCACTTTGCAGCGTGTAATGACTGTGTCCGCCGTCAGATCTGGCAACTGATCAATTTCCCAGTAATCTGAGTAGTGGTCCACTATGATCAGAAATTCTCTGCCACCGTATGCATACAAGTCCATACTAACCATTTGCCAGGGACGCACAGGGATTTCGTGGGACATCATCATTTCCTTTTGCTGATTGTGCGCATACTCGTTACACGCAGGACAGTTAGCCACGTAATCATTTATCTCTCCTCTCATGTTGGGCCAGAACAGCGTTTCCCTCGCCTGTCTGTAACAGGCTTCTCCTCCAATATGCGTGGCGTGAATGCGATTGAGCATTGCTGCTCTCAATGCCTTTGGTATAATGGCACACTGACCTCTATAAAGCACACCATTCTGAATGTTCAGTTCATCTTTGAATGGCCAATACTTGCGCACCGAGAGTGATACGTTTTCTTTACGCTCAGGCCAGCCCGCTAACACGATCTTTGCCAGCTCCTGCAGTGCGTTGTCAGCTCTGGTCTCAGTTATGATTTGGCGGAGACTGACGTCTGTCACGTTGAGGTGTAGGGCTTGGTCTATGAATGAGAGCACGCCCTCGGCGCTGTCCATGTTACTCACAGTATGTTGTTGTGGTCCGGGGTCGTTGGACGCATGTTTGTCTAGAGCTATGCCCTGCTCAGCGTATCACTTATAAACATCTCTGGACCAGGTTTGTACACGACATCGAGGTTGTAGTTTTGAAGCTGTAACAACATACTTTGGAGGCGTTTGGGAGCGCTCAAAAGTGTCTTCTTGAAGATTGTCACGAGGGGTTTATGGTCGGTTTCAGCAGTTATTGTCTCTCTGCCGTACAGGTAGTGATGGAACCTCTGACATGCGAACACGATACTCAAGCATTCCTTCTCAATTTGGGCGTAGTTTTGTTCAGTTCTCGTAAGCGCCCGAGAGGCAAAAGCCACAGGTTGTCCTTGCTGCAACAGACAGCAGCCCAAACCGTTCTTGCTGGCGTCGCTTTGTATTGTCACCGGCTTGTTTATGTCGTAATATTTCAAAACGGGCGTGTTCGTAACCATACATTTTATTTCTTGAACCGCCTCGTCATGTTTAGGGAGCCAATGCCACGCTACCTCTTTGTCCAGAAGCCTGCGAAGCGGCTCGCATACCTCTGAGAGCCGTGGGAGAAACCTGGCCAGATACGTTACAAATCCAATGAAACGCTGAACTGCTTTTGCGTCCTGTGGTGTCTTCATTGCCAGGACTGCCTTGTCTTTTCTGGTTCAATTCGTAATCCTTCTGCTGATAGTATGTGCCCATGAAAATGTACCGCTTTGAGTTTGAATTGCACCTTTTTTTCGCTCAGCCGGAGTTTCACAGCTCTGCATCGCTCCATCAGAGCGCAGAGATTTCTGTCGTGATCTAACTCGGCCTCTGCGTCCGAGTCACCGAAGCCGACAACCAGTATGTCATCCGCTATGGGCTCTATGCCTCGGAGCCCCATCAATAGCTCGTGTTGTTTACGCTGATAGATTTCTGGTGCTATGGAGACGCCGAAGGGCAGTTTACACCATCTCATCCGCCCCCACGGTGTCCAGAAAGTTGTCATTAAGCTGCTTTCATTATCCAGTTTGCAGTGTAGAAATGCATCTCGAACGTCCACCAGCGTGAACAGACGTGCTTTGGGTAGCTTATACAGAACGTCTTCCAGTGTTGACATATGGTAGTGCGATCTTTGCAGTGCTTGATTAAGGTGTTTTGGGTCAATGCATATTCTTACTTTGTCTGGCTTGGCTATGACTACCATGTTGCTGATCCATGGTGTGGGTTCCGTGACATTTGTGATGTGTCCATCTCTCATGTATTTATCCAGCTGTTCTTTAACTCTGGCTTTCAAGGCCACTGGCACGTTCCGTGGTGCGCATTGCACAGGTGACACGCTGCTGTTGAGCACAAAGCGGACCTCTCCTGGGACTGACTCGACTGGGCCGTTAAACACGTCTTTAAAAGTGTTAGTTAACTGTTGCTTTGTGAGAGGCATGTCGGAGTATGCAATCTGTCTATGAAGCTCTTCTGGGATGATGAATTTCATGAGTCCCAGCCGCTCACATGTGTCACCCGAGAGTAACGGCTCTTGATCGGCTTCAACCACTTCAAAAACTAGCTTGTGTTTGGTGCTCTTTATAGTGCATTCTGTGTGAAATCGCCCCAGGGAAAGCATTGTGGCACCAGAATACAATTTGAGTCTTGTTGTGCTCGGATGCAGAGGGCTTTCTGGATCCAGTTTCTCTTTGGATATCCGGCTCATAACGTTACAAGTTGCTCCCGTATCTAGCTGACAGGCCTGCTTTCTTTTATTAAGTGTCAGGTTAACAAACCATCTTGGACCTGGGGACTTTACTGTGTCAATGCATTCCTCAGCCGCAAACAGTCGACCCTCGCTGTAGGGCCCTTGCTCATCCTGACCATCATCCATCAATACATTCACTCTGTCTGACCTGTCGGCTCTCTGACGGGCTCTACAAACCTTAGCGAAATGATTCAATACACCACATGATCGACAAGTCTTTCCATATGCGGGACACTGATCTCTGCCTTTCTTGTGACCACCCCCACAATACTTGCAGTTCCCAGTTCTGAGCATTTGCTCTTTACTCACTTCACCGTCCCTACGTTTCAGCCTTTGTGCTTGTGCAATATTCAGTGTCATTGACTGTGTTGTCCATAGCTTTTACGCATTGTTCCGTCGCTTCTGCCAGCCGGCATATTTCGACAGACTGTGACAAAGTCAGCTGACGTTCACGCAACAAGCGCCGCCTGGTGTTTTCATTGTCAATGCCCAGGACAAGTCTATCACGAATCATTTCGTCTTTGAGCTCCCTGTATTCACAGGTTGATGCTCGTTCCCGCAGCCTCGTGAGAAAACTGTCTATAGGCTCGTCCACCTCCTGCTTGCAACAACCGAACATGTACCTTTCGTAGATCACATTTTTCGCAGGCTTGAAGTAGTCCCCCAACGCATCCAGTATGGCTTTCGGGTCCTTCATTTGTTCCTCGCTCAACACAATGTTATGACTGTAGATATGCCGACATTCATTACCCATTAATCGCTGCAGTGCGGCCGCTCTCACCTCTTTGGGCTTCTCGATAAGCCCAGTAGCTAGTTCATAGTCCTCGAATTCCGCCCTGAAATTGTCCCAATTTTTGGATATGTCCCCTGACATCCGCATGCCCTCAGGGGCAGGAATACTGTTTAAAGCCATGTTCAGGATCGAGTGTGTACTTCTGACACCATGTTTCTGTATGTAATAAGCAGACAGGAGCTGAGTCCATATGCGTCTTTATTTAGTGTACGCCATAACACAACTGCCCGCAAACCGGGACCAACAACGTCACAACAGGATACAAACCCATATAAGGTATTTCCCTGTAACAATAGTAAATGTTAACTAATGTAGTTAAATAGTTTAATAAATAGAACATTATTGTAAAGTGTTACAGATTTTTTATACACCAATTCAGACGTCTCGTGAGTTCAGTGTTGGACAGATCAGTTGTTTAAACCATTCATTAAATTCGGTTTTCATTAGAATCAGTTCAAAGGAATCATTAGTTCGCCAATCGGACGTGTGCGGCACGCGTTGTGTAATTATCTCTATGGCATCTCTATCTCTAATTATCTTGGCAGTTTAGGATATCGCAAAAGATTTGCGACCGCCATGTTCGTTGTTTAAATGTCCTTCCACCTCGCGCGCATGCGTGAATTCAATGACGCGGCAAGTTAAAGTTCACGGGGAAAATGTAGGCCTATTATTAAATCGATCTTCTGAGTTACGGATCGATCTTTAGAAATTAATATGAAAATCGATTCAGAATTGGTGAATCGATTTTTTCAACACAGCCCTAATCTGAACATTGGATAAAGTCAGGTTTAAAACTCTTGTTTGATTGTGCTGACATGTTGCAGTTAAAGGTTTTTACAGAAGGGGTTTTGGATATCTCTTTTTATTCTCCGTAAATCAGAAAATACTCTAGGTAAAAACCAGGTTAGAAATAAAATTCAGCATGTTTCTAGGAATAAAATGTTACGTAAAATGTGAATGGTATATGAACAAATCCCTCAGTAAAAACCTTCAGAATATAGATAGGAATAACATTTTAAAGTTTAGGCTAGTGTATGTAAGTGCTGCTGGTATAGTATAAATGCTGTATATAAGTGCTGCAGACAGGTATAAATTCTACTCTCAAAGCAAGCAGAACCAGACGCACAAATTCGAAGTGCAAATTGAGCAAAACATTTTATCTTTAATAATATACAGTGCTATGCATAAGTTTAGACACCCATACTAAAGCTGACTAAAAAGAGGAATAAAAAATCATCTTTTGGAAACTGAACTTAATGCCTTAATTAAAAAAATTAGGAAAAATCCAACCTTTAAGGACACCAATTTTCTTTGTGAATGAATAATGTATCGTAAATAAATAAATATTCTTCCTTGAAATACAGGGTGCATAAGTTTGGACACCCCTATGTTAAATTCCCATAGAGCCAGGCAGATTTTTATTTTTAAAGGCCAGTTACTTCATGGATCCAGGATACTATGCATCCTGATAACGTTCCCTTGGCCTTTGGAATTAAAATAGCCCCACATCATCACATAGACTTCACCATACCTAGAGTTTGGCATGGTTTTATTTCAGTTAGCCTAATAGCTAGTTTGATTTGCATTGAGAGATGATCTTATGGAAAGTACTCCATGCCAATCTCTAGGTATGGTGAAGTGGTCACACATGACCAGCGTCGGCCAAAAGTGAGCCTACGTGTGACGTACAACACAGATGCACTACGCTGAAACACTATGCGAACTCACTCGAGGCACAGAGAGAAGGAAATGAATAGTGGCATAAAATCGTTATTTTTGTTTACTTTTTGCGCACAAAAAGTATTCTCGTCGCTTGTTAAACTTAATATTGAGCCACTGATGTCACATGGACTACTTTGATGATGTCTGTATTGCCTTTCTGGACGTGAACAGTATGCCGTCCATTGACTTTCAATGGAGGAACAGAAAGCTCTCGAACAAAATCTAAAATATCTTAAACTGTGTTCCGAAGATGAACGGAGGTCTTACGGGCTTGGAACGACATGAGGGTGAGTCATTAATGACATAATTTTCATTTTTGGGTGAACTAACCGTTTAAGTCCTCGTCGTCAGTTAGGAACCTGGGTGTGCTCTTTGATACCAATCTTTCATTTGAAAGCCGAATATCTGTAAATATTCTAGTATCTGTAAAACCGCATTCTTCCATCTAAAAACATCTAAACTACGGCATATGCTCTCAATGCCAACAGTCAGTTCATGCGTTCATGACATCAAGGCTAGATTATTTTAATGCTCTACTGAGTGGTTGCCCTGCACGCTTAATAAACAAACTACAGCTGGTCCAAAACGCAGCAGCTCGAGTTCTTATCAGAGGAAGTAGGCTATGACCATATTAGCCCGGTTCTGTCAACACTGCACTGGCTCCCTATTAGACATTGTATACATTTTAAAGGGCACCTATTATGGAATTTTGAAATTTACCTTTCATGTAGTGTGTAACATAGATCTAAGTCAACAAAAACATCCTGCAAAGTTTGAAATATGAAAGTGCACCGTATATAAAGTTATTGTCTTTCAAAAGTAAGAGTCGACTCTGAGTCATTTTTATGAATCGTTAGAAGACCGAAGCTTTTTCTCTGACTAGATGACGTCAACTTGTCAAGTTATTTGAATACGATACGCCCACTTATTGCGCTCCAAGACGCCAGTGAAAACATCATGGCGACGAGACGCTGTGTTCTGAAGTGCGACTCAAAAGCAAACTTTTTTCATCTGCCCAAGGAGGAGCATTTGAAGACTAAGTGGCTACAATTCATATATACAAGTATACCACAGAAGTATAGTCCGAGCCTTGTTCTTTGTTCGCGCCATTTTGAAGACGATTGCTTTACCAACTTAAATGCAATCAAACTTGGATTCGCGAGCCGGCTGATATTGAAGGAAGGTTCAGTTCCAAGTGTACTTGCATCAGCTTCCTCCTCCGTATCACAACCTGTAAGTGTTATTAATAATTGTTGCTTTTATGTTTTATGTAGCATGCTTAATAATTATTATGTTTGTTGTGTAAGCACCGTTTAGCTTCTAGTCTTCAATGACAATTGTATTGAGATATGTGAAGTGTTTGTCGTTGTTTTCGGAGTTGTCTTAAAGAATAGAGTAATACCCACTGATCTATATAATGACATTCTATATAGATCAGTGATAATACCTCGTAGTAACGTAACTGCATTTTTTTTTTTTTTTTGAAACGTTATGTTTATGCCTCGGGCTAACGCAAACAAAGACTGATTGTGCTTTTACAGTATGAACTCTGGGCTATGCTCGCATAACATTAAATTCCTTATCTTATTTTTATTTTTTTACTACAAACTACAAAGCAGTGGACTATAATCATTATTATAACAATTTAATTGATAAAAGCATCATTGTACTCCATGTTAAACAATAAGTATTATCTCTGTAAACACTGCTAACATTTTACTTATATACACACATTGGATACAATATGTGCACCAATGTTGTAATAAACTTATGTTGTTTTTGTAATTTTTACGTAAGTGATGTGTTTTTATTCCTTTTTATGCACCAACATTTCGTTAACAAATAAATTATTTGCTTTTATTCTTTCAGAGTACATCATATTAGAGCAGTCAAAGTAGAGTTTTACAATCTGATGTGGCTTGTCAGACTGACTGTCCACAGACTGTTTCTGTGATGACCAAACAGATGAATTTCAGAAAAAATCTGTTGGAACCCAATTGTCCTCTAGTACAATGAAAAACGTTCACATTGGGAGTACAGGTATACATTTCATAATTTTTTTTTTTTTTTTTTTAGATTTTAATATCACTTTTTAAATGTCTTTTTTTTTTTTTTTACATTTGTCAACAATTGTATGTTATTTTTAAGGTTCACAGGCTACGGTTGCTTGTGTGACTGTTGGCACAACAACCACATCAACCACCTATGATATACCATTAGCATCAACACCAGTAAAGTCTGGTTTCAGACCACCAAATATACCTCATCTGCTGTTGGAAGAAGAGGGGGGAGAGGAGGAGGAAGAGTCAGACATACAAATTACAACAGAACCTCATGATTCAACTTTTAACCCCGCTGATGATGACACAATTTCACAAAAATCTGAAATGTCGTAAGTAATACACATCTATAAGTTCACTTTGTCACTAATACATGTTTTGTTTTTTGTTTTTACTTATTTATTAGGTTTGGGCAAAGCTCCACATGTGCAGACACAAAATACATTGTGTTTGAAACATGTTTGCGTGAGTTGTTCTCCACGTGTCCAATTTGCAATTCACAATCTGATATGAAGCTACAACGAATGGGCACTTATGTTGCAATCAGGCAGCTTTGCCCCAAGTGTTTGTACAACCGGAAATGGCAGAGCCAGCCCATAGTTGGAAGTACACCAATGGGCAACCTCCTGTTATCAGCTGCTACATATTTTACTGGGGGATCATTCATCCAACTACAAAAGGTAGGCATGTAATCAATAATACAAGAAAAAAATATAAATGTATATACTTTATTTGTAAAATTACAATTGTTAATATTTTATAAATGTATGTTATGATTTTTTCAAAATCATAGATTTGCAAGGCCATGGAATTAAAAATTCACCAGTACGACACATTCAGGAGACATTGCAGGAGTTTTTTGGAGCCAGCAATTGTACACAAGTGGAGAAGTGAACAGCGAAAAATTATACAGCAGTTACAAGAGGGAGGAAAAATTGCAGTATCTGGAGATATGCGTGCAGATTCCCCAGGTAAGCCATACGTTTTTCATAAATTAATAGTTAATTATTTTGTTAATTGATTTTTTATGCGTGAACATTATATCATTACATGTTTAAACATAATTATGTTTACATTTATTTGTTTTATGTAGGACATTCTGCCAAATATGGCAGCTATACGCTATACGCTTATGACCTCCAGCTTGTTCAGGTGTGCAACCTTTTTACAATAGAGTACATGATTGACTATTAAAATTAAATGAAATAATTATTTGTATTAAAAATGTATGTTATGATGCTTACTTAGAGCAATGAGGTTGGTGGTAGCTACCACATGGAGAAGGAAGGCCTAAAGAGATGTCTGGACCTGCTGGAGTCAAACAATTTAGAAGTGGATTACATTGTCACTGACCGTCATCCACAGATCCAGAAGTATCTCAGGGAGCGTGACATAACCCAGTTCTATGATGTGTGGCACTTTGAGAAAGGTTAGTGTTTGACTTTCTAACCATATAGTTATTTTACTATTGATGTGGTAAATTATTTGTATGTGTTTGTATGTGTCTTTTAACTTATCGTTCAATTTCTGTATATCAGGTAGACAAACTGGCAAAAAACAAGGACTGTGGATTGCTGAGGAAGTGGCAGCGTAGCATCAGAAATCATGTTTACTGGTGCGCCACTTCCTCAACATCGGGACCAGAGAAGGTGGCTAAGTGGACTTCACTGGTCAACCACCTCCAGAATGTGCACACACATGACAATCCTATCTTTCCCAAGTGTGCACATCCACTCACAGCATCAAATGACCCAAAGAAATGGTTTCAACAAGGTAATTCTTAAAAATAAGTTTGTCTCTGTTACATTTTATGAATGATATTTTTTATATTACATATGCAAAAATATTTATTACTGAAAAAAATTGGAGGTACTTTTTCATTATTATTATTTGGGTATTACTGACACTCGTTTCTAATAATGCAGGGTCGATGCCTATCCACAAAATTGAAAAAATACTTTGCAACAAGAGGGTGCTCAAAGATGTGGAGAAGCTCAGTCACAGTTTCCAGACATCTTCCTTGGAGGCTTTCCACAGCCTAATTCTACGTTTTGCACCTAAAAATGTAGTGTTCCCTTTCATTGGAATGTTGTGCAGGTAATAGGACTATTAACAAAAAATGTAAAAAACATATTGTAGAGGAGCTGGCCTTTACGGTCTTTTTTTGTTTAACGGTTATTGCAGACTGTATCTTGCTGCGCTTCATCACAACGAAAACGCCAACAGAGAACAAGCCACAACATCGGCAGGACAGGGGGTGTACAGAATGGTGTTCCCGAAATCAAAAAAAGGGCAATGCATAGCACGGCCATTAAAGACAGAGTCAACATATAGTAAGTAATAAAACATTTTTATTACAACCAACAAGTAAACAAACAAATTATAATATGTAATAAGTAATGCAAATAATATTCTATTTTTATTACAACCAAGTAAAAAAATAAATTGTAATATATTTTAAATATGTAAGAAGTAATAAAAAAATAAATTCTTACAGATTATGTTGATGAGCTACTGAAGCTCGTCTTTGATGAAGTTGTCATGGACCCCTCTCCATTTGTTGATGAACTGAAGTCGATCCCCATACCAAAGCCACTTAGTGCAGAGTATGACAGACCATCAAAGGATGAAGCAATTGCCCGCCGTGTTTCCAGATTCAGTCAAGAGGGGGTCGAAAGCCAGTATACTGACCAGCCGGATCTGGAAACGCCTGGCGTATCCGGGTTACAACGCAGCTTGGAATGACAACACGGACACTTCGACCTAAGTAGCCCCAGCACCAGCTGACAAAGCTGCGGTATGCAACATGGCGGAACTGTCTAAAAATTAAAGACAAAACTT
Source organism: Scardinius erythrophthalmus (assembly GCF_964197995.2). NCBI lineage: Eukaryota > Metazoa > Chordata > Actinopteri > Cypriniformes > Leuciscidae > Scardinius > Scardinius erythrophthalmus. The sequence continues at coordinate 69,687,963 of NC_138222.1, read as the reverse complement.
TGTCCTTATGACCAAATAAAACGTGTACAAATAAAATTTGTATTTTTTGGAGAAACAAATCTTATTCAAATGTCGTCATTTACGTGTTCAAGTTATGCAATAAAAAATGTGTTATGATATTATATATTTTTGATTATTTGTAGGGTTATCAAACTACACTTACTCCTCTGGGGTTCTACGCCTTATATGGCCATAGTCACATCTATAGATGTTGTAGATGTTTTGCAGTGTATAGGGATTTAGACAGTTAGGTTCAAAGCCTGGATGGTGCACCATGCATGTTGGTGGGACTGGAAGCTGGTTTATTCTTTTTACAACCTAAAGTGAAAAAAGATCCGTCACCACAGAACAAGTAAAAGTGTGTGCTGTGTGTGTATATATATATATATATATACAATATTTTCACTTCACGTTATTATTGTTATTTTTAATCTATTACATGTAATTCTTTTACTAAGCATTACATGTACTAGTGTCAAAGGCACAACAAGTATTGCATAAAAATAGATCAACACTACCTGTCGTACTTCCCTGCAGCAAAGATTTTCAGCCTCGCTTGGCATTTTGATACAGTTCCCACACATGCACCTAAAAAAATTGCCAATTAATTCGTCTGTTACTCACGTTACGACAGCAAAATTAATCCGATTACAGCACGTCACTTATCAGACATTATTGCTCCGATTATGCATGTTCCATAGACCTGAAGTGCCATAAACTACTGTACACTGACACTTACCATTGGGAAAGGTCCTGCTCCAGTCGTGTTTGTGATTGGGTTTCTGGTTCATCGGCATCTCTGGACGTTTCCTCTTCGGACTCTGGCTCGAATTGATGAGGCAAAATTGCTGCCATGTCTGTTCGTATACAATTTTCAACACTTGACAAGCTATAGTCCATTAATGGTAATGGGCGTTCCGTTTCCGACAATCTCTGCACAGAGTATACCAATCACAACTGACTGGGTCATCTGACCAATCACTGCAGATTAGCGTCGCGCAAAGGAGGGGTTTGGAAAAATGAGTCGTTGAACGAATCATTTGGGAGTCGGTGAGCAAATCAGGTAAAAATAAATGCATATTATACGACAACAAAAGTGTTTTTTGTCATTGCATGCATGTACAACTGTTGTTGGGGACTCCCAAAACAACATTAGGAACATTTTAAATGTCATAATAGGTGCCCTTTAAAATATTGCTGATCACTTACAAAGCACTAAATGGTTTAGCTCCGCAGTGCTTGAGCGAGCTCTTAACGCATTATAGTCCTTCACGTCTATTGCAATCTCAAAATACCTAGAATATCAAAATCGACTGCTGGCGGTAGATCCTTCTCCTATTTAGTACCAAAACTTTGGAACAGTCTTCCTAACATTGTTTGTGAAGCAGACACACTCTGTCAGTTTAAATCTAGGCTAAAAAAAACACATCTCTTTGACTTGGCATGTCATATAACCAGGGGTTAAATTGGGATTTATTATGTGGGGGGGCTCTCCCTAGGGGGGTCCGGGGGTATGCCCCCCGTGAATTTTTTTTGAAAAATAAACTATTAAATGGCATTTTCTGGAGAGTTTTGTGCAAAGAAATGGAGAAATTGAGTCTTACATGATATGTGAAAAACTGCAAGGTTAAGAGCATATTTGCATTGTTGTAGTATCAACAGGTATTAGGACATTTAGCATTTACATTAGCCTACTGTTAATCAGCAGTGGTGGAAGTAACGAAGTACAAATACTAAGTTTCTGTAGGCCTACTTTACTTAAGTAGAATCAATAGTGCATACTTTTGACTTTTACTTCGTTACATTTTGCAGCAATTATTATACTTTCTACTCCACTACATTTCTACAACGTTTCGTTACATTTTCTGATCAGTTTTTCCCCTGCCAAAACAGGGATTGAAAAAAATGTCCTGTTTTCGGTGCTGAAGCGATGGTGACGCGTTCATGTAACATGTGAGGGTGGCGCTGCCAATAAAGCACCTAAAAGCTGTCACAAAGAACCGGCAAAAGTAGTGATTAATATGTAAAATATAGCAAGGAGACATTTTAATTGTTTAATAATAAACAAGAGTTTTCTGTGTCAGTGCCCTGCATAGATGAAGTTGACGATGCTATCCTCGCAATCTTCGCAGTAGTGAACTCGCCAGAGAGAAATGCACATTTCATACGGATTAGGCTACTCAAGCAGGGTTAGGTTAGGTCTGTTTTCTTTCATTTTGAATTGTTCTGTTTAAAAGAAGACCTTCCAAGCTTTCTATAGATATATTTATCAGGTCTGTGAGGCGAGTAGGCTCCCCTATACGCTGAGTTTCGGTTCATTTATGAGACAAGAGTCGAGTTCACTCGCCGGCGCGTCCGTGTCGTGATTATCTATTGTCTATATACTATATTTACTTCTTGTTTATTACAGGCAATTGTTTGATGAAACATTGATTAAAATTAAGATACAATTAATACAAAACGAAATTCATTTTAAAGAAAGGCTTTGTGCTTTCTGTTTGAGGTCTCAGTGAAAGTTTTAAACAGTCTTTTAGTGCCGCTTTCAGAGCGGTCCCGCCGTAACATTGTTTTTTCCTCATAAATGCGAACATGAAAAATAAAATAAAATGAATATGTTATGTTCTGTGAAGAGCCAACCCTTCTTCATCCGGTGGGTAGTATTACTTTGGTTTGCAGTATAATTCACAGAATTACAAAAACATATTTTGCCACCTAAAAGTTAAAGATTTTTTGTGTCACGTCCACGGCATGTGTAGCCTATTTCCCTCATATTAAATATAAAACGCTTGATTACACACTGTATTACCTTGTTATGATAGTGACCCATACAATGTGCCAAACATTTTTCCTTACCTTGTCATTCAAGGCCAGGGCACTTTTTGTACAACCAACGTTGTGCTGAACTTCTGTTGAAACTGAAACCGAAACTGATCTGTTGCTGCAGCGGCGGCCAGCAGCTCGATTTTTTTTTTTTTTTTTAAGACAGTAGAAGGTTCTGGAACTTTTGCGCGCTTCCACATCCCGCGCAAATACGGATCTCCCAGGAACATTCATTATTGCTGCGTACATTTATCCATGTTGGAGTTCTGAGTAGTAGCTAATCTGTAGATGCGCATGGCATGCGCGAGCGGTGCGCGATCATGGTCGACTGACAACGAGATTAAGCAGCTGAACAAGAGTACGGCCGTGTCACGATAGTTCTCATCTAAGCTCCGCCGAGACAAAATAGACATACCATTTCAAAATCGTTCATTTATAATCAGAAATGTTTTCAAAAGCGTCACTTTCATCAAATTTTATGTGACATAATTTCCAGTAGGCAACTGACTGCAAACGAGCAGGCTTATGTGCCGGGGCTGAGCCCCGGAGAGCCCCGGCCCAATTTAACCACTGCATATATATATATAATAAACTGAATTAATAACTTTCTTACAACAGAAAAGAAGCATCACTGAACTTACTTAAGCTGGACTATGACGCTATTTTATTCTAGATCTGCTACAATCTGTATTGTAAAAAGCGCTGTATAAATAAAGGTGACTTTACGTACAGCTGATACTTTTTTCTTTTAAAGAGGAATGTCTGAAGAACAAATAATGTTGAAACTAAGTATCTCGTTTCCTTCTAAATCATAGAACATACCTGTCTGAGCAACACAAATATTATATTTCCAAAGTCTGCATCCTGTAACTCAAGTAGTATTAAAAATACCTCAATATCTCTGGTTGTTAACAAACCTTTTTTTTTTTTTTTTGGTAGGTTCATTTTAAGGCCCTGTATGGTTTATTCCCAGAGATATGTGGCTCCCCATTGTAATTTTGCACACACATTAGCGTTACACATTCGATACACACGCACTAATTTCACATACTCAGTGATTTGATTCTTAATTGTCCATCTCACAGTAAAATTCTAGCTCTGTTTGACACATTTTGTATCGCCGGTCCCTGCTCCATGTCGGGAAAAACTTCAACTTTTGCCCTGAAAGTTGAAAAGCAAAAGTTGAATAAGTGTTGGAGCGTTGGAGATCCCTGCCCTACTGCATTATCAGACTGGTGGAAACAGGATCATATTTTGTAGCTGCCTGGTTTAAGAAAGGTTGAACTCGTTTACTGATGATTCCCACACACTTTATTTGAATGTCCGTCATCACAGATTCGATCACCGTTGGACACCATGACTCGTTGAGAATCAACGTAAAAGCTTGCACAAAAGAAAACAAAATATCAAAATGAATAAACCTTGAAACAGACATACATCAAAACCACATAAGTAAAGATTAATAACTTAAACATACCTAAACATTATACAAACCCACCAACAATTAATCTTGATACAAAGAAAATAAATCAAAACAAAACATAAAGATAAAGATAACAGGAAGTCTACAACCGTACCTTGTTCTCCATTTAAACCAGGAGCTAAATCCTTTTAAACTCCTTGCAAACCGTAAACCTTTGACACCACAACCATGTACGTTTGGGTCTCGTTCCATACTGAAATGTTTGGACCATATGCGCATTATATCCGCTCACGCGGGCGAACGTCAAAATAAAAGACCTCTGTTACCATAACACAAATGAAACCCAATAAAAAAAAATTAGATACCATACAAAAATAAATAATAAATCAATTTAAGGACTATATTATTTACATTTCAAAACAGACAATATAACAGTCATTAACATATTTCAGCTGAGAAATCTTCCCAGGTACACAATCAGGGCTGTCATCAATGTTAACATAAGAATGTTTGTAATGACAAACAGGAGTAAAAACGTCCTATCAGCATAAAGGAATCCCCAAGGTCAAAAGATTACTCATAATATTATTTATACTATTCTAATGCAAGTCAGGCTATCAAGCAATTCAAAAACTCAGCCCAATTAATAGCACAAGGCTTTTCACAGTTGATATTGTTCACTGGTTCATTCTAAACCCCAGATAAACAGAATTCTGGGCTATCTTGCCTCACGCTTCACATATTTTACTGCCATCAAGTTTATCCTGAATGGACTTTTCAGATTATAAAGGTAAGAATGAAACGTCTGTCCACCAATCGACATTTCCTCATAAATGTTGAAGTGCAGGCTATTGATTGTATAATGCGTGCCATTTCTGACGGTCCAAAGCACATATGAGGAGTGTGATTGGCTGACGGTTGCGAAGCATCTAGCCATAACATTCAAACATCAGTTTCACACAGTTCAAGTTCAAGTGATTGAAGTATTGTGTATATGAGGGTACGTTTAATTGCTAAATCTCATTATAATCGCACTATGAGGGTGCATGGAAACATGTAGCATGCAAATAATTTCAGAAATGCTATTATAAGTAAATACTTGTGGTCGACCGATCTTATTTTTTTGATGGCCGATGCCGATATCTTTAGCAAAATTAATTAGAAAACAAATCCTTAAAATAAACATGCTTATACTTTAGATGCCAACTTCTTGAATCTGCAAACCTATTACATTATTTTTTTCACAAATAAAGTAATTGTTTAAAAATATATGAATATGTGAATAAAAAGGAAGTAAACACTGTAACAGGGCACTCAGTAATCTGGTAATATTGTGCGCACTGGTCATCATATTTTTTCAAATAAAGACAAGGTAACGCTAATATTACATACAGCACACAGTGAACGATATGAATATGACAGTGGGCAACTGGATATAGCACAGCTTATTTTAAAGGGACAATATGTAGCTTTTTAGGTATTTTATTATCTAAAATCAATATTTTTATTCATAAATATGCCCTCAATGATGTACAAATACCTATGCCAATGATCAGACTAATCCTCGTAAACGAAGAATTTATTATCTTTATATACATGGGACGGGTAGGTCCACGGACGCTTCCATGTAGTTCCGCCATCTTGAAAAACTATAATAGCAGAGAGGGACAAAAAGTACTAGGCCAACGCGTTTCCACAACACGTTTCGTTCAGAGCCAGCGTCACGTGACTGAAGTCAACAGAAGCAGAGGAGCAGAGCAGTGAGAGGCACTTGTCACGGCCCCGGCAAGTTTAAAAGGCTGCACTGCACGGTTATTTATACGCGTCTGAGCGCGTTGTTGTCTTTGGAGCTCCATCGATTGATTTATAATTCTTGATTTCTCTTTAAACTCACTTACAACGAACATTTTCTACTTTTCCTCACCTCATAGTTATAACGCGGATTGTTGAGCAGACGCGTCTCAAGCCTTGTGATCCAACGCTGGATACTCTTATAGGTTACGTCCGTGGATCACGGCTGAACGCGTCTTCTCCGCACTCATTTAAGTTACAAACAAACATTTTTTCGCCTATCGTGCGTCTACTCTACACCCGTACCACTGAAAAGACGGATTATATCCAAGACTTAAGCCATAAATTAGTATTAATATTGATAGCACCACTGGTAGCGTCGTTGCTAACTTAACTTACTGTCCATCTGTTAAAATGGCGAATATATCAAATGTAAGTAGTCTACCTTTTGGTGCAGGTGAGGACACATTTGAGCTGCACGCGGTGCAGTCTGACCTGGAAGCTGTTGAGAAACAGATCCACGACCTTTTAGTAAGAAAAGCCGAGCTGATAGACCGGCGTTTGGCTCTCGAAACATCACGTGCCGAGGCACACAAATCAGAGATTAATGTTACTAACCCGCTGACTCCGACCTCGTCTACTCCGTGCGTTCCTCAACATCGGTCCCAAGCGCCAAGGTCGCGATCAGCCATGGTCTCGTTCACTCCGGCTCCAACACGCCACCTCGAAGCCTGGATATTTCCGCAGCGGAAGTCGCGAGTCAGGTCTAGACCAAGAAAACTCTCTCCGACCCTCCCGGCTTTCGAGATATCCACACAAAACCGCTTCTCCCCTCTTCGCGAAACAGAACGCGCTGCTGTGATCATCGGCGATTCCATCGTTCGACACGTACACGTTACGTTAAATAAAAGTAAGGTGCATAGTCACTGCTTTCCTGGTGCTCGTGTTTCTGAAATCGCTGCTCACGTTCCCGAGATTCTGAACGAGCGCGTCGGAACCGTTGTCCTGCACGCGGGAGGGGCCGACATCAGGCTGCGCCAGACGGAGGTTCTGAAGAAAGACTTCAGGAATCTGATCGATACGGTACGCAGTACATCGCCTGATATAACGATTATTGTGTCAGGACCGCTTCCCACGTACCGACTAGGTCATGAAAAGTTTAGTAGATTATTTGCGCTTAATGAATGGTTAACGTCATGGTGCAATGAGCAGAAACTTCTCTTTGTAAATAATTGGAATCTGTTTTGGGAGCGTCCTAGGCTTTACCGTGCTGATGGCTTACACCCAAGCAGATTCGGATCGGATCTTCTGTCAGATAACATCTCCAAAATGTTAAATACCTTTTGACTAGTAAACAAAAGTCCAAATCATAGTCTCTGCTGCACCAATTTAACTGATATAAATAGTGTAGAACATTGCATAGAAACTGTGTCTATTCCTCGTTTAGTGAAATCAAATCAGAAATCTACTGCAGGATCTAGAAAAAATCTAATTGTTATTAAACCAGAAAATGTTGCTATTGGTAATCAAAAACAATTTTTAAAGCTAGGTCTTCTAAACATTAGATCACTCACACCTAAGGCAGTTATTGTAAATGAAATAGTCACAGATAATAGCTTCGATGTTCTTTGCCTTACTGAAACCTGGCTTAAACCAAATGATTATTTTGGTTTAAATGAGTCTACTCCATCAGGATACTCCTATAAGCACGAGCCCCGTCTGAATGGTCGTGGCGGCGGTGTTGCAACAATCTATAGAGATTTTCTCAATGTTACTCAGAAAACGGGTTATAAGTTTATTTCATTTGAAGTACTTGTACTAAATGTTACGCTCTTAGATGTTCGAAAAACATCCCTATTATCTCTAGCCTTGGCTACCGTATATATAGACCGCCAGGGCCTTACGCTGATTTCCTAAAAGAGTTTGCAGATTTTCTCTCAGACCTATTAGTTAACTTCGATAAAGCATTAATTGTTGGAGACTTTAATATCCATGTAGATAATCAAAATGATGCGTTAGGGGCTGCGTTTACAGATTTATTAAACTCCTTTGGGGTTAAGCAAAACGTTACCGGACCGACTCATCGATTTAATCATACACTCGATTTAATTATATCACATGGAACCGATCCAACCGATATAGATATCATTCCACAAAGTGACGATGTCACTGACCATTACATGGTAACTTGCATATTACGTACTCCTGTAATATATCATGCTGCGCCGCGTTATCGATTAGGCAGAACAATCCTTCCATCCACCATAGATAATTTTTCAAACAGCTTATCGGATCTGTCTCAGCTGCTCAGTGAACCCAAACAAACAGATGAACTTGAGGAATTAACTAGCACTATGAGCACCATTCTCTCTGGATCATTGGATATTGTTGCGCCATTAAAAAAGGTCAGAGAGAAAAGTAAAGCACCATGGTACAACAATACTACGCGTGTTCTAAAGAGAGAAACCCGTAATTTAGAGCGTAAATGGAAACAAACTAACTTAGAGGTCTTTAGAATCGCATGGAAAGACAGTATGTCACGTTATAAAAAGGCCCTAAAAGCGGCCAGGGCTGAGCATCTACGCAAACTAATAGAAAACAACCATAACAATCCTAAATTCTTATTTAACACCGTGGCGAGACTAACAAATAAACAAGCGTCACCTGAACAAAATATTCCGTTACAGTTTAGTAGTAATGATTTCATGAAGTTCTTCACTGAGAAAATAGAAAACATCAGAACCACAATTGTAAACGTTCAATCCTCAATCGCGCCTTATAATTCAGCCTCAATTATCACCCCGCAAGAACAATTACAGTGCTTTACAACTATAGAACAAAAAGAGTTAAATAAACTTTTTACTTCATCTAAAACAACAACATGTTTACTAGATCCTATACCTACTAAGCTATTGAAAGAAGTGTTACCTGTAGTGGAAGAGCCTCTCCTCAATATTATTAACTCGTCTTTATCTTTAGGTCATGTTCCAAAAACATTTAAACTGGCAGTTATAAAACCTCTCATTAAGAAACCACAATTAGATCCGAATAATCTAGTAAATTATAGACCCATTTCAAATCTACCTTTTATGTCTAAAATACTAGAAAAAGTTCCGCTCAACTGGGCTCTTTCTTACAAGAAAATGACATCTATGAAAAGTTTCAGTCTGGATTTAGGCCGCACCATAGCACTGAAACTGCGCTCGTTAAAATCACAAATGATTTACTTTTAGCTTCTGACCAAGGCTGTATCTCAATATTAGTTTTACTTGATCTTAGTGCTGCGTTCGATACTATAGATCACACAATACTCTTAGATCGACTACAAAATTATACTGGTGTTCAAGGACAAGCATTAAGCTGGTTTAGATCGTATTTATCTGACCGCTACCATTTTGTTTATTTAAATGGAGAAAAATCTATCATAACTCCAGTAAACTATGGAGTGCCGCAGGGATCTGTGTTAGGCCCTCTATTATTCTCAATATATATGCTGCCACTTGGAAATATTATAAGGAAACATGGAATTAGTTTCCATTGTTATGCTGATGACACTCAAATCTATATTTCATCACGGCCAGATGAAAACGCTAAATTATCCAAATTGACAGAGTGTGTTAAAGATATAAAAGATTGGATGACGCATAATTTTCTTTTATTAAATCCAGACAAGACAGAGGTACTACTTATCGGTTCAAAAAACCACCCACAAAACCTCTCACAATACAACTTTAACATAGTAGGATGTCCTGTTACTTCATCCTCTACAGTAAAAGACCTGGGTGTTATGTTAGACTGCAACCTGTCTTTTGAAAATCATATTTCATATGTTACAAGAACAGCCTTTTTCCACCTTAGAAACATTGCTAAGCTACGTAATATGCTATCAGTTTCTGACGCAGAAAAGTTAGTTCATGCATTCATGACCTCGAGACTAGATTACTGTAATGCGTTATTAGCCGGTTGTCCTGCATCCTCAATAAACAAGCTACAGTTAGTCCAAAATGCCGCCGCTAGAGTTCTAACTAGATCAAGAAAATATGATCATATAACACCGATTTTATCATCCCTACATTGGTTACCTATAAAGTCCCGTATTAATTACAAGGTATTGCTACTGACTTATAAAGCCCTAAACGGCTTAGCTCCAGTCTATTTAACGGATCTTCTATCGCCCTATAATCCATCGCGCTCTTTAAGGTCACTAAATTCGAGGCTTTTGGTCATACCTAGGATATCTAGGTCCACCAAAGGAGGGAGAGCATTTTCACATTTAGCACCAAAACTCTGGAATAGTCTTCCGGATACTGTTCGTTGCTCAGACTCGTTCTCCCAGTTTAAAACTAGATTAAAGACGCATCTCTTTAGCCAGGCATTCATATAATACTTTAAATCCTACAGTTAAATCCGACCTCTAGTTCATAAACGCCAGAGGAGAACTGGCCCCCGACTGAGCCCGGGTTCTCCCAAGGTTTTTTTTTTTCTCCATTAGGTCACCTGATGGAGTTTTTCGGTTCCTTGCCACTGTTGCCTTTGGCTTGCTCAGTTGGGGATATTTAATTTAATTAATCAATCAACGATACTATTGATCAGCATTACCAAACGTAGACGTTCCACTAGAAACAAACATTGATGTATTGTTCTAATTTATTACTGTGAAGCTGCTTTGATACAACCTGTGTTGTGAAAAGCGCTATATAAATAAACTTGACTTGACTTGACTTGACTTATTTATAATGGAGGACCATACATATGCTGAGTCACAGGAAGAGGAGTCCTCGTCGTCGAAAAAGTCCAAAATAGACCGTAAAAGGAAACGTGACCGGAGATTACAAAAACAAGGGTTAATGTCGGGATAGCTAATGCAGGAGAAAGCTTTCAAAAGAGATGCTGAAGTTGCCTGCTTTCTTCTCGACAGGTAAGTCAATGTTACGGTCTTATTACAAGCTTTTTTTCCATTGCTTTGTTGTGAACTTTACTTTTTCACTCACTTCAGGACCCATCACAGTCACACGTTTATCAGGCTACAGACTCACACTTCACAAGATATCACAGCTGGACTCCATTAAATCTGCAAGGTTTGTGAAATTAACTGTTCATTAGATATTCGGAGATTTGTTTAAATGATGTAGATGCGCATTTTCTGAATGTTGACGGTAAATGGTAAAGTATTTTAGCCTGATTGTTTGCCTTTTCTGTTACAAATAATATAAAAGCAACACTTTACTTTTTTGCATACCATTTACCTTCTTTGTTTGTTTACCAGCTCTGTCTAACAGAGTATTAGATGTGACTGACAGAGATAGTAAACTAATGAAGACAGAGAATGTAAGTGAGCGCTGTGTGATCAGACGTTGGTGTTCTCAGCGCCGCCCGTCAAAATAAAAGCCCCGCTTCCAAAACAGGGCTCCAGACTAACTTTTCCACTGGTTGCACTGGTGCTACCAACTTTCTCAATTGGTCGCACCAGCATATGATTTGGTTGCACCTTTTTTTTTTTTCTACATGCCATGGGATTAATCAGTGCATGCTGATGAATAGTGGTCTTAATCTGCATACCCTAGTTTTGCACTAATGTAAAAAGACTGACAGTGACACAAGACCTCATGTTAGCAAAATGTTTTAATCTTTTAACTCTAAAAAAAACTAATAAAAAACATGTATCAATCAACCCTTTATTATAGACTCAAAGTCCAATATTAAAAACAAAACAAACAAAAACCAAAAAAACAACAACAAGACAGTCAACATATACAACCCATACAATCCATCACAAACATCTAGAGTCACATAATACACCAGTACCAGTGTCTCCACAGCTTTGACTGATATCCTGTAGTACTAACCCTTATATTTGATAAACACACAATAATTTCGTTTTTAGAAGCATTAAGCCGGCAGATAAATCTATACATAAGATTACGTAACAATGCTTTAAAAGTGATTACTCTTACACTCACAAACATTTCACTTGCACTATGCCATCTAGGTCTCCTTAGTAAGATTCTCATTGCGTCATTATAAGCTACTTGCAGCTTCTGTAAACTAGAGGTTCTGTAGTTACACCACAAATGAGCAGTATAAAATGTTGTACAGTATGCTTTAAAAAGTGACACCTTCACCTCATCTGAACAGAAACTAAACTTACGCAACAGTATATTTGCCCGCATATATATCATGCGGCGCTGCCTCTCAATGTCCTCATCATCTGTCATGTGCTCAGTAATAATATGTCCAAGGTATTTTACTTTCTCACACACAGTGAGACTCTTGTTAGACAACTTAAAAACTGGAAAATTTATACTTTTATCCTCCTTAGTTCTGCAAACCATAACCATACTCTTATCAGGATTATATACAATATCATGTTCAAGACCATAATCAGAACACACATTTAAAAGCTGTTGAAGACCAGCACTTCTAGGACTAAACACCACAAGATCATCCGCATACATAATATGATTCACTAAAGTATTCCCACTCATACATCCAGTTTTACAAAAATTCAAACATTCAGACAGCTCATCCATGTAAAGAACCCCGTTACTGACCCCAAAAGGGGCAGAGACCTTATTGCCCCATTTAACTCGCATCAACTGGTGGGCATACCAATAGGCCAAGATTCTCACAATGTATTCTGGTACCCCTCTTTGTCTCAATTTAAAAAACAGCTTATCATGGTTAACCCGATCAAAAGCTTTAGATGCATCAATGAAACACATAAAAACTGATGAATTTTTATCTCTATACTTATTTACAATTTCCTTTAGTGCATAGATGCAAAGATCAGTACCATGTTCAGCCTTAAATCCAAACTGATTGTCTGTAGAATTAATAAACTCATTTAACCTATCCAACAAGACTTTAGACAAAATACTAGCTAAAGATACAGGTCTATAATTATCTAAGTTACCCACCATTCCAGCTTTGTTTTTAATAACTGGTACTAATAAAACAGACAACATTGAATCTGGTAACACATTGTGAATCAAAAATCCAGTAAGACAAACAGCTAATAGAGGGGCTATCCTCTTACTTCCATATTTAAGATGTTCAGCAGAAATATTATCTAAGCCAATAGCTTTATTTTGAGGTAATTTGCTTATAGGTTGATCCACCTCACGTGGCATAATCACTATTGGATCATTAACTTGGTGATCGCCCCCATTATAATCATTTTGGATACAATTAAAAAGACTACAATAATGTTGTCTCCATAATTCCGCAATATTCTCTGCCCCAGAAACTCCATTCAAAGTACAAGGAAGAGACACTCTGCAACTATTGAGAGTTCTGACTTCTTTCCAAAAGTCAGTGATATTATAATTTAGGAGCTTCATAGCCATAGAATCAGCCCTTAAAATTTGCTCATTTTTGCAAATAAAACGAATAGCATACTTATATCTTGCATTTGTAGACTTCTTATGCTGAAGCTCTGGCCCATGCCTGGGTCTACCTGCCGTCACCCATAATTTATATGCTTTCTGGGCTTCGGCTTGATATTTAGCTACATATTTACTCCATCCAGGCCTAGCCTTATTAATTATACCCTTCGATTTAAAAAATGGCTTGCTACAACCATGTAAGACATTAACTATATCATTATACATTGAGCAGATTTCCTTCTGATGATTTACATATTTACAGTTAACATCACTACACATTATTGCATCCCTTGGTAAATGAATATCACTCAAGCATGTGTCTGTACTTACATAATAGGCTAAAAGGTCCTCCTTAGTAAGTGCTGACCAATCCATTTTTACTGCATTGATATTACTTTCATTATTAGACATCGCTATAAAGTGATCAACATTTATCACAACAGACACAGGTATATGATCAGTTGTTACGGTGTCATATAAAATACTCATATCCCTCAGCGTATCCCTTCTGACCTTCGTCAGCTCCAGCGGCAGATGATAATAGTGAGGAGGATCAGGAGAGAGATGAGAGAGTGTAGAGCCTGTGGTAAGTTTAAATTTAAATTTAAAATTGTTTAATTTGCATACTGAATATGGGTTGGAGCTTTTAATTTTGAACTCTCAAAGTGCACCAGATTGATGGATTTAACATTAAATTGCACAAAATTTTCTCACGGGGGAGCATGCCCCCGAACCCCCCTACAAGGACCGAGATCCACCCACCACAGTTTTACCAAAAATCCTGTGAGAAACACTTGTATTGCTATGCCAGAGCCACTTATAGCTTGTTTTAGGATTCATTACTGTGTACAGTATAGTTAAACTGTATTAATAAATGTCAAATTTTTATTTATTTAATCTGTTAACTCTCGTTCCTCGTTCTCGTAACTCGTTCCTATACTCACTCATTACATGGCATTAGTGGTTTTAATGAATAGGAGTTGGTATGCATATAATTAAGGGCTTGCAAAGATGGGTGGTGTTTATGATCATATAGTGGGCCGGTCTGGGCCAAAATGCCCTGGCCGATTTTTTGTCCCAGTCCAGCCCTGCTCTCTGCTCGTTCTTTCAGTTTAACATACGCCCTGTCACAAGCGCGGCAGTTCATCTACATTACTCACCGATCAAATAAGACTTTGGCGGGACAAAAATTCACTTTGGCGGGCGCTAAAACAAGTTCAATGCAGGAAAATTCATGCGTGAATTTAACTTAGTAGGCTACATGACCATGCACTGGCACAAACGCGGCCACATCAAATTTTAACTCGCACATTCTCAAAAAATTGTCGCAGTCTGGAACCCTGCAAAACATCGGCCAATAAGAAAAACGTATAAGCTGTAACAACTGAGACCAGATCAGACACACTTATTTGGTACATGTACCATAAAAACTTTCAAACTTCTCTGGGATCTGCGTCCCATCCTCCAACAAGACGGTCTCCGTTACCCAGACAACAATCAGATAAGGTTTTATGGGTGTTAAAGAATGCAGGCCAAATGCAAGAGAAAGACCATGGAAAGACAGAAACAATCTGCAAAACGAACTCTCCTGCATTCATTTAACAATGAACTGACCAACATGAAACCTTCTTATTGGATCTTACAGCTCCAAGTGGGTGTGCCATCCTCACGATTTAAAAGTCACTGACCACAAGATCCGGCTCTCTTAGCTCTTGTCCTCGGACCTAAACTGCAGCTCCAAGTGAGACTTTTGTTTTTGTAATCAGGCTCTCAAAAATTAAAATAAAAATTTATCAGCTAATATACAGATTATCGGCTTTCAAATATAAAGAATTATCGGTATCGGTATACTATATATATATATATATGTGTGTGTATAAAATAGTATATAAGAGCGTCTCCAGTCTGACCTTTACTAAGACAAAAACACAAATCAAAAAGAAGAGAAATCAATAAAACGACACTGGACTGACTGACAACTTTTTTTCTTTAATTATTTATTTGCAATGTTATGGTATCTCTATTTCTGGGAGTTTTTGTTTCATTTGGTGCTGATCCCGTGACCATGACGTGTTTGTAGAAATGTGCCTCACATTGGCCCTCATTTATCATTCTTGCGTAGAAACGGGCGTATATATTGGCGTAAGATTATGCTTACACTCTTCTCATCGCCTGATTTATGAAGCTGTGCGTACCTTTGAAATTCTGGTGTACGCAATACCTGCCCTTGATAAATGCCGCGGCTGAAATCGATCGTCAGTAGAATAACACGCCCCTAAATATTCAAGTCTCCGCTCCCCCCACGCCCTCATTTTACGCCATGGACACACGGAAGACGGCAAAGAAGAGAAACTTCTTTGAGAAAGAGAAAGCGAAACCAGGGAAGTGGAAAGAAACAAAATTGATTTCTAGATTTTTATTATTATTTTTTATTATAATATTTATTATTAATGACGCTTATTGTTATTTAGAAGAAGAATGTCGTTATTATTATTATTTGTATTGTTATTATTATTATTGTTTAAAATAAGAAGAATGGCATTTTTATTATTTTGTCAGTCTGAATTATTTTTTTGGGCCTTTCATTACTAAACCCAGTCCGTGCACACCTGCCGGGCCTAACCCTGGCCTAACCATCGTTTCAAAGAATAGTACAACGGCGAGCGCGTCGAGTATAAACGCCTCGTCCGTTTGGGGAGGTGCGCGCGCAGTCTGCGGAGACTCGCGCTGCGGAGCCAGGCGAAAGTATAAACAAGGCTTGAATCGTCAGGTAAAGCGCACAGGCTCGCAACTGAAGGAATACATATGCCTACAATTCAAATGCTTTGGTAAATTCACACAAATTAAACATTTTAGTCCATGTTGCACAAAAATAAACACTGAAGTTTATAATTACTATGTTGTTGTTTTTTTTACAGTGGGTCATAATATATTATATCTTTTAGTATGTCAATGCGTTTTGTGGTGTTAGGAATTGTTTTTCTGCGCATTCCCGCACTCAAAACGTGCGTACACCACCTCCTGAGCTGGCGTAGGATTTGAGCGTGCCGTACGCCAACGTCCATATTGATAAATCTCAAAGTCACCGTGGTTTTGGGTGTACGCCAGGTGTACGCTGGAAATTTGGTGTACGCACTTTTGATAAATGAGGGCCAATCAGTGCAATGTTGCAAGACATCTGTATGATTCGTCTGGCAACATTCCTCAGAAACCTTTTAAGCGAGACGAAAATAGATTATCTAAAGTTGGATGTGTCAAAACTGTCTTCAGTTAAACAAAGACAAAACTGAAGTTATTGTATTTGGAAACAAAGATGAAGTTCTCAAGGTGAACACACACCTTCACTCTAGGGCAGGGCTATTCAATTGGCGGCCACATGCGGCCCGCCAATCATCTCCATGCGGCCCGACGGCACCAACCTCCCTCCTCCTCTTTTCGCTCCGATCGACCTGAGAAACGTTTTACGTGTGAATATTTCAGCAGTTATTATATGTGTCCCGAATTTATGTCGACTGAACCAGCGATAGGCTACCAATCATTCGTGAATGAATCATTCTTTTGGTTTGATTCTTTCTAAACGCGCTTGCATAACGGTCTAAAACTATTCGGATTCATTCGGACTGCTCCGTCACTGAATCATCTGAAGCGGTTTCTCGTTCAGTACAGTAACAACAAATAGCGATGTTTTCAGTTGTTTCACTAGTTGTTTAAACACGGCCCAGCGCGGAGTTGCGTTTACTCCCGGTCCCGGACACACTAATATTAAACAGCGTTGCGACAACCAGTGGAAGCGTTTCAGTTCGACAGAAACCTCTCTATTACAAACCACAAATCACTCGATGATTTAATTAGTATTAAATCGGATGAAACAGCCTCAACATTCCCAACAAGACTGATGAGGAAAGCAGGAGAAACATTGTGGCATGAACGAAATTAGAAGACTTTAAATCCCCTAATCACCCTTACAAACATTTACCACATTTACTGTAGTAATATACCATGGTTGGGCAGAAATGTGCAATATTTATATTGAATACTATGTAGTAATAAATAAATATAGTAAATATATACTATAATATTATATAGTATAATAGTAAATATAGTGATTTATATTGCATTAGATTTATTAGGTGGGTTGAGGAATATATATTTAATGCTTGTTATGAAATTATGTCAGTTTCTTTGTAAAGGTGCGTATAGTTTTTAACTTGTGTTTAGGCATTTTTTATACAGTGGGAGCCTGTGGTTAACAAGTCTCACTGTCAGAATATTTTCATTTAAGCATAACAATTATAAATAAAATAATTATTATTTCTCACCAACAGCTATAAGGAAAATAGTTGTACACAGCTGTAAATTATCAAGTTTTTATTTATTATGGTTTTATATATTTGCATACTGTTGGGTACCACATTTCCAAATACCACACTTCTTTAGGGTTACTTTAGCTTATTTATTGAAACTGTTATGTTTCAATAAATAAGATAAACCCCCAAACCAACCCACCGGCCCACCTCAACTTTTCGATTTGATAATGCGGCCCTCGAATGAAACTAATTGAATAGCCCTGCTCTAGGGGTCAAACAACTAAAAATCAAGTCAGGAATCTTGGTGTGACACTAGAGTCAGACCTTAGTTTCAGTAGTCATGTCAAAGCAATAACTAAATCAGCATACTATCATCTGAAAAATATTGCAAGAATTAGATGCTTTGTTTCCAGACAAGACTTAGAGAAACTTGTGCATGCTTTCATCACCAGCAGGGTGGATTACTGTAATGGACTCCTCACTGGCCTTCCCAAAAACACCATAAGACAGTTGCAGCTCATACAGAACGCTGCCGCCAGGATTCTGAGCAGAACCAGAAAATATGAACATATCACACCAGTCCTCAGGTCTTTACACTGGCTCCCAGTTAAATTTAGGATTGATTTTAAAGTATTATTACTGGTATATAAATCATTCAATGGCCTTGGACCTCAATATTTTGCAGATATGCTCACAGAATATAAACCCAACAGATCACTCAGATCATCAGGATCATATCAGCTAGAAACACCAAGGGTTCACTCTAAGCATGGCGAGTCCGCTTTTAGCTATTATGCTGGAACCAGCTTCCAGAGGAGATCAGACGTGCTCCTACTGTAGTCACTTTCAAATCCAGACTCAAAACACTTCTGTTTAGCTATGCATTTACTGAATGAGCACTGTGCCAATGTTCGTCCGACTGTACTGTACTGTATTTTATTTTTAATTTTTCTAAACTGTTTTAATTATTCTTATTTCTTTTTATTATTTTAATTTCTTCTATGTAAAGCACTTTGAATTGCCATTGTGTATGAAATGTGCTGTAAAAATAAACTTGCCTTGCCTAAAGATCACAAGATGGTGATTGCCAAATACACTCAACAGAAATGTCTCTCAGAATGTTTTAGTTTGCGTGAGAAAACATGGATCTATCTATCAACAAGAATTTAAAAGCTTTAAAACTTCAGGAGTTCAAAGGATTTTTTCGCTCAAAGGATGAATCCTGTCTTTATTTTAGGCCAATCTCAGCTGTCTTTATTGAGATTATTGATCATGGACAGAAACGCAAAGTTGATTCTGCGCTAATTTGATCTAATATTTGATGTTTTTTAAATGTTGTAGATTTAAGTAGCAAGTGAAAATTGCTAGGCCTATATATAGATAGATTGGTTATAGATTGATAATAAATAGTTTAAATATATTTTTAGACAAGGGTTTTGTTAATGATTTTCAGTTTTGTTCAAGCTAATTACAGCTAAAAATAAAATAATAATAGAAGAATATGTAAAAGTATGGTATGTGGGGTAAAAGACTCAACATGATGATAAATATCTGGCTGACTTTCCATTTGTTGACACGTCATGGTTAGATTCACATATTAAGATGGGCATCCACCTTAGACATAATCACCATATTTATGATAAAACCATGATATTTAAAAAATATGAAATGCATCACATGTAATAAAATAGGCTAAAACAGGTCTTGTGTTGTTACTTCTGTAAATCTAGGCTATATTGCTTTATTATGGGATCTCTATCAATGCTTTCAGAATCTGTACTTTTGTAAATAATTTTGTTTCTATATTTTTAAAATATATTTCTACATAGGCTATATTTTAGGGCATCCTATATATTATTAAGAGTTTTTTATTTTGTATTGTTCTTGCTGTCAGTAACCCCTTATATGTTCTCAAACGTCAGACTTCACACTACATAAACATGCATTTTCTTCAAAAAATGTGTTTTACAAAAAAAAACATTTTTTACTGCCTATTTGTCGCCAACCTGTTAACATTTTAATGACAGCATATTTATTTTTATAAACAGATACTAGAACAAACTTTGCTAAAGTGATTGTTTTAAACAAGTACTGACATTATTAAAAACACATTATTTTAGCTGAAGTATTTGTATAAATACTGTGTGTCTTTCGCCACCTCATACATTTATACGAGTTTTAAACAAACAAAAACAAAACAAACAAAATCTATTGCTCCATTAATGTTCAATACAAACATAGATGTTTTTCTGCAATCTTACACTATGGGAGGAGTTTTCTTTGCCAATTCAGACATCACTGTGTGTGTATTTGACCGTTCAAGCGCAGTAAGCCACTCGTTTTTGTACTTGCGATCTGTCGCGTTGAGCTATTTCAATTACTTTTGTTTGATTTGTTCATTGCAAACAGCTGAAAGTCGGTAAATGTTGCCAATAAACCTGCCAATAAATCGATTACAACTGTATATGAGATAGTACTAGAGATACAGTACTCATATAACAATCCTGTACTGAGGTAAAATAAATCAGAAAGAAGAGAGACTAGTAAAACTACATTTCGGGAACTGAACTTTTTTTCTGGTTAAACCCTGTTTATTTAATTGTCTATTGATTGCGTTGTGGACATTCATTGCGTGGGCTGTGTGTTTGTGTGTGTGATTGTTGATTGCTCCTGTCTGCCTCGCTGCCTGCTGTGAGTGAGTTTGTTTGATTCGGTGCGATAAGCTCCGTCTTAGCCATATATTTCTTTGTTTTGAACCATCATTTTACTACCATTTCTAGTTGTTTATACTACTACATTTTACCCAACATCTCAGATTAACCTGACATCGCTAGCTTTTGTTATTAGTACTACTAGCACAAAACGCTAGTAATTCGCTAGCCTGCTAACGCGCCACCCGTGCGCTCAGCTATTTTATTTATTTATTTTTCTCTCGCGCGTCCGCGCCTTTGAGTTCATAAAAAGCTCAGGTGAGTAAGAATCACTCAACAAACACGGTGAGTAATGTCTTGTCCTGTTATTGTCACTTGCACTTCATGTCACATGTTTAGTATAGGCTTCTCTGTAGACAATATAGGATTTATATGTGATAAATGTAAGGAGACAGAACGGTTGACAGAGAAGATTTCAGAATTAGAAACACGCATCCAAACTTTAATTGAGGATAGTAAGAGTGCTAGTGCTTTAGATGTTTTGGATGCGCATAGAATAGTGCACACTTTACATGAGTCGGTTCTGGCTGAAGTAGAGCCTGTGCAGCCGGGCAAATGGGTGACTATGGAATGATATTCCAGACATTATTCAAAAGGAATTGCAAATTGTATTTGCAATTGCGTTTTCAAATTGTGGACGCATAAAATGTGACATAATCCAAACGCAAATGCAAATCGCGCATTACCGTTTGCATTTTCGTTTAAGCGAACGCACAGTGACTGCCAAATTTAAAATGGAAATGCAAAGTCCATTTGCAACTGTGTTTCCCATATCTTACGAGTCTTGACCCTGTCATATTTAAATAGCAATTTCAATTACCAAGTCTGCTTTTTCACTTTCTCAGCGTCGCGTATGTAGCCAGCCAAAACTCAAATGAAATCGCAATTCCCTTAGCATTTCCATTTCCGATGCCTTACACAGAAACCTGTCAATCAGCGTCAAGGGTGGGATTAATATGGGGCGTGTTCGTGTTGGGACGTGACGTCACTCACAGTCGACGGTTAAGAGGTGATGCCCTGAACAGACAGACGCCGATTTATTTTAAACAATGGAGGTAGTTGGTGAAATTGTGGAGGACCTTATGATGCTCGCAGCAAGTTGATGACAGTACATCCTCTACAGATGTAGGTAATGTAACAAAAGTCACAAAATTCCATGACACTGAGATAAAGATTTGGTTTTGGTTTAGTTTAAAATTAATATTTCTTAAACCCTCATGTTGTCTTTGGGTTCTGTTTGGATCTCATTTGATATTTTCCCCCCATTCAAAAAACATATCTCCCTTATCTCAGTGTCATGGAATTTTGTGACTTTTGTTACATTATTTGTCTAAACACACAAAAAAACCTGGGTTTGATTTAATTGGTCTGAAAGTAGCCTATGTATAATTTTGTTTTTGTCCATTTCACAGTTGAGATTAATTTAAAATGATTAAATCCCACATAAATCTAAACAAATAGACTACACCATAAATGTAAAGTGGAACAAACATTCTCTCTCTCTCACACACACACACACACACACACACACACACACACACACACACACCAGCCGCGGCGCTACATTTTAACTCCGGGCCCATCCATTTCTACTATGGTTTTGTACGTTTCTTCATTCGGATCTATTTGCGATCCATTCAATTCTAAACAACGCAGTTTACATGCTTTGTCCTTGTTACATTATTCATTAAGTGATAATAATAATTAGTGATATTAATAATTAGTGACATAATTATCAGTGAACTTGATAAATGTTGCAGATATGTTTTACTATGCATGCAAACAAATGCCTTTCAACTTATGCATGCAAAATTCAGAATAAAATGAATGTGCAGCAATTTGTACAAATAGAGAGTCTGTATACTATACATGTTGTAGCCATTAAATAAGCTCATTTAGTTTCATATTTGTTAAAATATTATAATGTTATTTTTTCATCTATGTTGATTATGAAAAGTGAACCGCATGAGTAAGATAGGATGCGCAATATATCGAGAGATGTGGGTCAGACGTGATTTTGACCACTTTTTGTTTTGTAGAAAGACTTTTTTAGTGAATTTCGTTTTGTATAAATTGTATCTTAATTTTAATATTTTTTTTTACCAACCAATAATTTTTTTATTGCCTGGATTTAATAAATTAAAAAGGAAATATAGCAGACAATAAAATCATTGAGGCGCCCGCGCGGTCATTGCATTGCTCGTGAACAGGGGCGCATCTCATCCTAACTTAACGAAACTCAACGTATGCCTCACAGACATGAAATATATCTTAAGAAAGCCCAAAATGTATTTTTAACAATTTAAAACGAAAAGAAAAAGGCTACTCTCTGATTATGTAATCCATGATGTGCATTTCTCTCTATAGGCGCGTTCACTATATGGAGATGACGATCGTCAACTTCATCTTTACAGCTGTTGTTGCTGTTAATAAACTAAAAAAATAATAGGCCTATAATTTTATTAAACAATAAATTAAATTAAACTGTAATTGTCTTAAAAAAGCAGCAAAAAAAATCAGTTTTTTTTTTTAAACCTATGCTAACTACGCATTAAATTCAGGTATAGTTAGTCGCTGTCCTCGGTGCCGCAGAAAAGCACTGAAACGGAGATGAAGGGGAACCCGTTTTTGTTTTTGGCTTATTTTAACTGGCCCATCCAGTTTTCTGGAGGCTCACCTACAATCAAAATCCTGCGCCGCTAGTGACACACACACACACACACACACACAGGTTTAACTGCAACAGACAGCATTTTTATTGAATTTCGCAAATTGAGAACACTTATTTGAAGGGGTGAGACCTAGCACCGACACTCATCTCTTGTGGTATGTCCAGTAAAGGACGTCCAGGTTCTTTAGTTGTCCTGTCCTTCACAAAAAGCCTATTATTAGCTACTTCACTGAGGTTGGCAAGACAACATTACTTATGTTGCTGTTGGTCAAGGCCACGAAAACATTTAACTTATCCAAAATGAAATGGCTTCTGAGTAAGAGGACATCTGTAGAGGATGTACTGTCATCAACTTGCTGCGAGCATCATAAGGTCCTCCACAATTTCACCAACTACCTCCATTGTTTAAAATAAATCGGCGTCTGTCTGTTCAGGGCATCACCTCTTAACCGTCGACTGTGAGTGACGTCACGTCCCAACACGAACACGCCCCATATTAATCCCACCCTTGACGCTGATTGACAGGTTTCTGTGTAAGGCATCGGAAATGGAAATACTAAGGGAATTGCGATTTCATTTGAGTTTTGGCTGGCTACATACGCGACGCTGAGAAAGTGAAAAAGCAGACGTGGTAATTGAAATTGCTATTTAAATATGACAGGGTCAAGACTCGTAAGATATGGGAAACACAGTTGCAAACGGACTTTGCATTTCCATTTTAAATTTGGCAGTCACTGTGCGTTCGCTTAAACGAAAATGCAAACGGTAATGCGCGATTTGCATTTGCGTTTGGATTATGTCACATTTTATGCGTGCACAATTTGAAAACGCAATTGCAAATACAATTTGCAATTCCTTTTGAAAAATGTCCGGAAAATCATTCCATAGGTGACAGTGAGGGATCGCTCTAGTCGCGGATCTAAAAACCACTCTTCCGTTCCTATTACCATAACAAATCGATTTGCCCCGCTCAGTGAAACACCCACTGAGAATGATTGTGCCCTAGTTATTGGCGATTCTATTACACGGAACGTGAAAATAGAGACACCAACCACCATAGTCACATGTTTGCCGGGAGCCAGAGCGCCTGACATCAAAGCAAATTTAAAAGTGCTGGCTAATGCTAATCGTAAATTCTCTAAGATCATTATTCATGTCGGCACTAATGATGTTCGACTCCGCCAGTCGGAGATCACCAAAATTAATATTAAAGAGGTGTGTGAACTTGCAAGTACGATGTCAAGGACTGTAATTTGCTCTGGCCCCCTTCCTGTTCGCAGGAGTGATGAGATAGTTAGTAGATTGTGTTCGCTTAACGGTTGGCTGTCTAAGTGGTGTCCGCTTAATAATATAGAATTCATAGACAATTGGAAAAGTTTTTGGGGCAAACCTGACCTGTTGAAAAGAGATGGTATTCATCCCTCCTGGGATGGTGCTGCTCTTCTCTCTAGTAATATGGCTCATAGTCTTAGAGCTCAAACATGACAATCTGGGCCTCAGGTCAGGAAGCAGACAGACTGGCTAAACCGACCGTCTGCTAGCGGCCTCGCGTCACCAAGGTCAGATAAATCCCATCACATAGAGCCTCTCTCACCTAGCTATCATCATATAGAGACTGTGTCTGTTCCCCGAATTTGGAAATCCAAAAAACGTTTAAACCCATCTAAGGTTAAAAATTTAATTGATGTTCAACAAATAAAAAACAGCTATAATACAGATGAGCAAATGCTAAAGCTTGGGTTGCTGAATATTCGATCGCTTACTTCAAAAGCACTCGTTGTTAACGATATGATTTCAGATAATAACCTAGATGTGCTGTGTTTGACAGAAACCTGGCTAAAACCAAACGATTACATTACTTTAAATGAATCAACCCCGCAAGATTACTGTTATAAACATGAGCCTCGTCTGAAACGCAAAGGGGGTGGTGTTGCTGTAATCTATAGTAATAGTTTCAAAACCACTAAGAAATCAAGTTTTAAATATAATTCTTTTGAAGCATTGGTGCTTAATGTAAAAATATATAGTGTAAACGATAAATCACGTTTGAGATTTGTGCTGGCTACTGTGTACAGGCCACCAGGGCACCATACAGACTTTATCAAAGAATTTGCGGACTTTCTATCAGAATTAATATTGACTGCAAATAAAGTACTAATTGTTGGTGATTTTAATATACACATCGATAATGAAAAAGATGCATTGGGATTGGCATTTAAAGACATTGTAAATTCAATTGGAGTTAGACAACACGTGTCAGGACCTACTCATTGTCGTAATCATACTCTAGATCTAATATTATCACACGGAATAGATGTGGATGCCGTTGAAATTCTGCAGCAGAGCGATGACATCTCAGATCATTACCTAGTCTCGTGTAATTTGCATTTAGCCAAGGCTGCAAAGCCGACTCCATGTTTCAAATATGTGAGACCTATCACTTCTGCTACTAAAGATTGCTTTATTAATAATCTTCCTAATCAGTTTCATCATCTCAGCATCTCAGATAGCTTAGAAGAACTAGATATTACAACAGAAACGTTTAACTCTCTCTTTTCCAGCACTTTAGACACAGTTGCTCCGTTGCGCTTAAAGAAGATTAAAGAAAATAGTCCGACGCCGTGGTACAACGAGCACACTCGGGCCCTTAAGAGAGCAGCCAGAAAAATGGAGCGCAACTGGAAGAAAACACAACTAGAGGTATTTCGCATTTCGTGGAAAGAGAGCTCAATTACTTACAGAGAGGCTTTAAAAGCTGCTAGATCTGCTTATTTTTCAACCCTATTAGAAGAAAATAAACATAATCCTAGGTATTTATTTGAAACGGTGGCTAAACTAACGAAAAATAAAGCTTCAAGCACCGAAGTTTCCAAG
Source organism: Scardinius erythrophthalmus (assembly GCF_964197995.2). Taxonomy (NCBI): domain Eukaryota; kingdom Metazoa; phylum Chordata; class Actinopteri; order Cypriniformes; family Leuciscidae; genus Scardinius; species Scardinius erythrophthalmus. The sequence continues at coordinate 69,661,981 of NC_138222.1, read as the reverse complement.
CAACACAGCAGTAATGACTTTATGAACTTCTTCACTTATAAGATTGATAATATCAGGGACAAAATGATAACTATGCAACCGTCTTCTACAGTATCGCATCAGGCAGTGCATTGTAGTCTCCCTGAGGAAAAATTTGATTCATTCGTTGCTATAGGAGAGGAAGAATTTACTAAACTCATTAAATCATCTAAATCTACAACATGTATGTTAGACCCTATACCGACTAAGCTACTGAAAGAAATACTTCCAGAGGTCATAGATCCTCTTCTTAATATCATTAATTCGTCTTTGTCTCTAGGATACGTACCAAAAAACTTTAAACTGGCTTTGATTAAACCGCTTGTTAAAAAAACGCAACTTGATCCTTCAGAATTAGTCAATTACAGGCCGATCTCGAATCTACCTTTTCTGTCAAAGATATTAGAAAAGGCAGTATCCTCACAACTGTGTTCCTTTCTTGAAAGAAATGATATCTGCGAGGATTTACAGTCAGGATTTAGACCGTACCATAGTACCGAAACAGCTCTCGTTAGAGTCACAAATGATTTGCTCTTATCATCCGATCGTGGTTGTATCTCTCTATTAGTGTTACTCGATCTTAGCGCTGCATTTGACACCATCGACCACAACGTTCTTTTAAATAGATTAGAACATTATGTTGGCATTACGGGAAATGCACTAGCATGGTTTAAATCATACTTATCTGACCGTTATCAGTTTGTAGCAGTAAATGATGAGATGTCTCATCGATCACAAGTTCAGTATGGCGTACCACAAGGCTCAGTACTAGGACCGCTGCTGTTCACTCTGTACATGCTACCCTTAGGAGATATCATTAGGAAACATGGAATTAGCTTTCACTGTTATGCCGATGATACTCAGCTCTATATTTCTTCAAAACCTAACGAAACTTATCAATTCACAAAATTAACGGAATGCATAGCGGATATAAAAAATTGGATGATGTTGTGGAAAAATTCATCTTTTCTTTGTATTTTATTTTCAACGATTTAACAAACGAATGCCATGCGTTCTTTGGCTGTATTTTGAGTTTCTTTTATGATATTGATACAGCTGCAGGGTGTGTGTGTGTGAGATTTCAGAGGTAAGGAGATTCCCGTGCTGGGGAGGGGTCAAGAGGGGTCAAGGGGGGTCCCTTTTGTTCCTTGTGCTGTGAAGGGTGACAAGAGATAACACTATAAAAATGCTGGCCAACCTCTGCTCTGAGTCTCACTCCACCTGCAGCTGGACTGTGGATGGACTGGGAACATTCTTGCAAGAATAAATATCTTTTAAGGACAATTTGAATCCTGATGTCTCTTATGCCTGATGCTATTTTGTTAGTTACTTGTTTTTGCCTCAACAAGTTGGTGTCAGAAGTGGGATCCATGAGGTTTCTTCTGGCCCTGAGAAAGCGTATTGACGGACTGATCACCCTAAAGCACAAAAGGCTTTAGTCTTACCTCGCAGAATTGAGAGAGAAGAGCCAAAACTGCTATCAGGGCCAGGAGGAACCCACTGGATTCAGAAAGAACTCGGAGGCAGTAAAAGCATCTCGGGTAAGAGACAGTTAAATTATTTTGATAATTGTGAGTGAACATGAACCATGTTGGCTGAGTTTTGCTTTTTGGTACGAGCGAAAGGTGATTCAGGGGAATCACAAATTTTTTGGGGTAAGGGAAAGAATTGATCTGAGGAATTCGGATCAGTTCCTACCTCACTTAGCTCGTTGGTGGACGGAAAGCCCACAGGTGATTCAGGGGAATCACAGATTCAGGGGAATCACAGATTCAGGGGAATCACAGTTATTGATTAATTAGTTTTACTCAAAAGTGCTAGTAACCAAAAAAAAAAAAAAAAAAATTTCGATTTAGGTGGACGGAAGAGCCACGTCAAATCAGAATTAATCGAGCGCTGGAAAGTGCTTATAGGAAGTTTTTGAGTGAAACGTAATTACAAACCACCCGACCGATCTTGGGGTAAGGGAAAGATCGGGTCTGTCGAAGACGTTTGACAGATTCTGTAAGACACGTGTCGAATTGTGAAATCCAGAAAAGAGGAACTCAGCCAAAATGGGGTCATCTAACAGTAAAGTAGATCATTTTTATACACCAATTTTCTGTCAAAGGAGAAATAATGATGGTGGTAAATGTAAATGTATTTCCCCGAGGCGGGAACCTTGAGTAAGATAAGACTCAATGTCGTAAAAGAATCAATAGAAAAGAACGAGGGAAAACAGAATGGTTGTTATGTGTGTGTTAAACATGTGTGTAAAGGACGCACACACGAATGCATACGCTGATTTACTTTCTGCTACCTGCAATGAAAAAAAAAAAAAAAAAAAAAAAAAAAAAACGGTTGGAAATCTTTATGTGTGGCTGATGAAACTTTGAGCAAAGCTATGACTGATGATTTGAGCAGCGTTGTGAATGATGAGCATATGAGATTGTACAAAGGTAGCCTACAGGGTTTTCTGAAATGCTAACTTATCCGTTACTAGTCAGAAAGGGTTGTTGAAGTTTGTTCATGAGTGTAAAACTGTGAACGGACAGTGAATTGTTGGATGGGAAAGAAGCAGATAAAAGATAAAAGAGTCGATGCAGAAGGAACTGACATGTAGGGAACGATAGAGTTCATGGAACTATTAAGTCAAATTAAGTTGAAATGGTACGAAAGGTGAGTTTTAGATGGAAATGGGGCATTGAGTATGATTAACAGGGATTGGCATGATATAAGGATAAGGAATGTTTCATTAAGTAAAACGATTGTCTTTTGAACCTAAAGGGTCCAGCTATGCTGGGAGTACAGCAACAGCGCTTGCTTGTTCAAACCAGCTTCTGAATGTTAAATGTATACTTGTTTTGTAATCAGTGTTGTTGATGATAATATCAAATTAGAAAATGTCCAGAGATTGGATATTTTGTTGATATTAAGCCATTTAAGGAAATATATTGTTTTATAAAGGAAATTATGGGTTGGAGATAATTTCCCCAGAAACGTGTGACTAAAGTTAATCAGAAACTTTGTGAAACCCGTTTAGAATATTTAGATTTTCCGTGTCGCTTATGAAAATTAATGTTCTGCCAATAATGACGATGTGAATGCTTTATTGTATTAATATTATGAAAACAAGGGTATTGAAGAATAGATTGCCATATTTTTGTAACAAGAGTTGAAGGTGCAATCATCTAGGATAGCTGTGTGTAATTTAGAGACTGAGAACAAGATTTAGGGAATCTTGTGGTTTCTGTGAAACAGTAGAGATAAGTGGGACTGAATAATTATAATACAATTTTGTGATTTAAGTTGAATCTGCAAACTAACCATTTGATAGAAGAATAAGCTTTTAAAAACCAGTGTTGATGAAATTAATGACACGTTAAAGTTTTAATACTGTATGAAGAGTAACTGAACAGTCCTGATAAATAGTGAGATAAAAGAGAGCAAATGCTGTAAGCAGTTCTGCTCACGCTCTGAAGAGATTTGCAGATGATGTTTAGTAAAAGTTTGATTGTGATTGGAAAGATAAACAATAACTTAACTGGCTCCAAAGAAAGAAAGTGCCAAAATGACACAAATTTAAAGAAAAGTCTGTGTTAATATGGATTAGAAAGTAGATCAATGTTAATATTAGAGGTCGACCGATAGTGGATTTTACCGATAACGATAGCTAGGTTGGGCCATACTTGCCGATAACCGATTAATGAACCGATAGTTTTTAAAATTGATACTGGATAAAAACAAATTGCACCTTGATCATTCATGTTAGTTTGATGGTTAACAAATTGTAAACAAATAAAAACCTTAATTTAAAAATGTATTAGTACATGTTAATTAACAAACAAACAATGAACAATCCTTATACAGCAGTTATTAACCATAGTTAATGTTACATATGGAATTTTATTGTAAGTGTTATCATTTCATATAAATCCAAACAGTCATGCTTAAAGATGGCCAACTTTAAATATCTACAACGCCAGAGCATTGAAATGACATAAATATTACATGTATAGTCTCACACTTTTGCTTCTATTTTATAAACACTTGATGATTATCTAATCAAAATAACAAAATACATATTAAAGTGATGATGGAAAAAATAACCGAAATCGAATGCTTTTCTGATTTATGTTTCTGTCGGCTGTATGAACATATCAGTTTGCTATCTTACATCTCTAGCTTTAAATATGCAACTTCTCTGCATATTAAATGCATAAAAGTGACCAGCTGGATATAAACTAATGCAAATAGATGTTAACAATTGTGACATTAAACATTCGGTTCGGACTTAGTTTATTTTTGTGAGTGTTTTAACCACTTGAGGTACTGGTACTAATGTTAGCGTCCTCTCAGCCTCGAAGGCAAACAAACAAACTGGTGTGCTGTTCTTTCTCTACTAATGCAGCATTTAGTCAACAAATTAATCGCTTTATAATGATATGAAAAAATACCTTTTAGCTGTTGGTGGTTTAAACGCGCATCTGAGCGCTCTCCACGCAGCGTGTGCTCTCAGTGCAGCACGCAGAATCACGTGTGGAAATAAACAACACGAGGCATCAGAGAAAGTTTTTATTACACCTCTAGAGGCCGCTCTTGTACTGCATGATGCCAGCAGAGCCTTCTCAGCTCTCTCTTACTGTGTAATGAATGACAGCGCGCGCTTCTCAGCCGCTCCAGCAACGGACGCAACCAGGAAAAACTATCGGTATGTATTTTTGCCGATAACGATATTTCCACCAATCAACTATCGGTGCCGATTAATCGGCAAAACCGATGAATCGGTCGACCTCTAGTTAATATGATGAAGATTATAATTTGGCTATTGTAATTGAATTTGCAACTGTAAAAGAAAAGACAGAGAACTGCTTATCAATGGCTCTGTTTGCATTTCCTGAATACAACACAATGTTTCAGAAGTGCAAAATAGGGAAGCTGTTAGAAAGATAAAAGGCAGAATAACAGAGAGTGTTTTATTGCAGTCAGCTGGGTCATTCAGTGACTGTATGCACACTGTATGACTGTAAAAGTAAATGAGGGAGAAATAAAGTTGATAGTTGGAACTTTTGAAAGTTGTAAGAAGATTGAAAGATTTAAGTGTAAGGAATTCCTTTTGAAAGGAAAGAACTATAAAAAGTACCGGTTGACATAAAATTACGGATAAGACTAAATGAGTTGCAAAATATTTTAAAAGTACCGGTCACTAAAAGGATGATTGTGTTTTGAATGAAATGCTTTGATAAGGTTTTAGATGATATGGAGAGACAAATCTAATGAATGATTTATAATGATAATCAAAAAAATGTATCACAAGCAGGGAGCGCAGCCTCAAAAGTGAATCATAGAAGCAGATTGATAAACTCCTAGAGAAAACATTGAAGTAAAATTGAAATGAAATTGTTATTAAGAACTAGAATAATTCGTATTATTTCTTTAAGATAAAATAAACAGAAGCAGTGTTACAGGATTAACAGTTGCTAAATGTAAAATGTGTAAAAGGCATTTGATTAAACAAAGGCTTGTTAATGTTGATTTTAAAAGATAAGATTGTGATTTGGCCAAAACAGGTTTGCTTATCTGAATCTGGCACGTGCTGTGACTGAAACTGCCACAGTTTCAGTGCAACAGAGACTCATTCGGAGTGGATATTACGTCTAAATTACAATACATGTAATTCATGGAAAAGATGCCTTAAGATGGGCTACAGTTGAAAAAGATGGTAGATAAAGTCTGAAGTTAAAAGTTTATGAGAATGCAGTGTACCAGTCCTGAATGCCTCAAGAGTCTCTCTCTCATTCAATATCAGCTGAAAGCTGTTGTCTGAGGCTGTGTAAAGCACAGTGTTTCAGTTGAAAAGATTCATAGATGTGGAAAGAAGTCTTTAAAATAATAATGCAGACCTTAAATGATAGAAGTGACATTTTTGACTAGTTTATTTTAGGACCGCTTCTTTGTCTGATTTTAGCCTCCACCATAAAACAGGGCTGATGGCTCCGGCTACAGAAGTAACAGTACACTGAATGTACGATTGTGATCTAAATTCACTGACTATAATCTAAGCAGGTTGCTACCTTTAAGATGATTAATGAATTTAAGTGATTAAATACTGTTGTTATTAACCTGTCTCCCTGTGAACACTATTAGGTCAGAATGGCTCTGATGACTCTTGAATGCGCCTTTTCCTAAGCTCCAGAAAACAACAGATTATGTTGAAGAAAACGGTCACAGATTCTGTGATGGTAAAGAGCGGTAACCACGTGTGTACGAAGTGTTTACCCCAGAGACGGGTAAGACCCTCTGGCCAAAAGGGCAACCTAAGACAGGGGAATTCACGCAAAAACACTGGGCATTTCCTGATGGAGGTGTTTTTATGTGAGATGGATATGAGAGTGGCGCTGATTGACTGAGTGGCGACCAGCATCAGCAGATCATTGAGAGGCGAGATGAGCTGTGAGAAGTTACGGCCGTCTGACCCAGAAAATGTGAGTTCCTCTATATACCACTCACCAGAAACCGCGTTGATTGAATGGCTTGTTTTTCTGACAAGTGTCTGCAACTATGCCAGGGGACAACACCCTGAAGAAAAGACAATTATAGGTTAAGAGCTGATCTGAATGGGCATTCAGGAGCCAGCAGAGACCATTGAACTAGTGGTTATCTGTTGTGGAGACAGCTTAAAAAAAAAAAAAAAAAAAAAAAAAAAAAAAAAAAATGTAATGTTAGTTGCCTGATGAGCAAGGAAAACACAGAGATTTGTGTCGATGCTGAACTAATGTGTCAGTTCTGACTCCTGTAGATCATTTAGACATGACAAAGGACCACTATAAGACATGGTGGTGGCTAAAGATGACTCAAGAGAATTTTCTGGAAAACAAAGGTTAGGTAAATTGAGTATTTAAACTAAAGATAACCTTAGAAAAGATCATAGAACGATTGAATATGACTATGATTATTTTAGTTACAGTCCTAGGAGGCTGTTGAAAAGATTATTTGCTTATAATGAGAGAGAAAGAGACTGCTTGAGTGGAGGAAGAGGATGGTACTCTGTCTGTCTTTCTGTTATCAGTCAGCCAAAGAAAGCTGGAGCAAAATAAGATAATGCACCAAAACAATCCAGCTGACTTTTCTAAAATCAGATGGATAATGAACAGACATGCTTTGAAACTGGTTAATAGGCCATAAAACATTAGATAAAAGATACAGGAAAAGGTTAGAATGTCACTTAGAATTTAAATCTTTTTAGATAAAAGATATTAATAAGAAATATGAGCGGTTCATAGTCAGGGAAGAGTGTGAGTGTGAATTCATGTTTTGTACAGTATGTGTTAGTTTAGGACAACTATTCTGTCTGAATAGTGTGTATACATGTGTCATTAACCTCTGGAAAGAGTGTTTTAGCATTATAGATGGGTTAAGGCAAATGACAAAGTAAGCTGAGGATTGTGAGTCAATCTGATGAGAAGGCAACACAGAACAGGACGAGCTTTAAGTTGATTGATCATCGAGCTCTGTCTGTTAATTATTATTTTGGTCATTCATGATGTGCAGTAGATTTGAATTACTTTCTGGACAGGTTTAAGTATTGATAAATTAGAATTGTGAAGTCGTAGATAGCCGTCAGTCATGTGTTGAGAAAAAGTTATAAATTTGACAGCAACAAACACGTACAGTAGGCTAAGTAAATATCAGATTATCCAGAGAGCCCTTAACAGTTATGTATTGTAAAAAGGGGAAGATTGTTATTCGACTGACGTTGACGAAGTGTACTGACGCTGACAAAGTGTACACGACCTGACCTGACCAATTGATGACCTGGAGAATGTTCGTAGATGACAGTTGATTAAGAGACCAAACAATAGGCCTGAAAAATCAAGAAACGCTGTGAGACTAGGGGCCGTTGCCTTAAAAAACAATTTGATAAGAAGATGAAATTGTGGCTTTAAGTAATATTTTTATTTCAGAGGCAGAGAAAGATGGGAAACTTGGCTGAAGGACAACGTTTGGGTTAGCAAACTTTATCCAAACAAATGTTACCAAATAAATATGAACAAATATTGCAGTTTTCTATAGCTCAAACATTAGAGCGTTAGCGCTTGTAACGCCAAAGTCATGGGTTCAATTTCCGAGGGAAAGCAAGAACTGATAAGAATGTAAATGTGTACTTTGAAATGGAAGTCACTATGGATAAAAGCGTCTGATAAAAGTAAGAGAATTTTATTATGTTAAATTTATGCACAAGATGGGTGTCGTGCATCAAGAGGAGGATGAATATGCTCATGGCGGGAACAGGAGAACGCACAGTAAAACAAGTGGTCAGATGAGTCTTTGAACTTTTTAGTATGGATAATTTGTATTCAGGCCACAAACAAAGACATTTCGGCCTCACAGGTGGGAAAAACAGTAAATCCAGGGGGGGAGGGCTAAACCCATTGTCTTCACAGCAGGCTGAGAGGTTATCTAGCTTTGACCTCATCGGTATATGAGGACAGTAAAAGTCCAGGAGGGGTTTATTTGAAGAACTTTATTTGTATTAACCAGCTAGATCTGGTTTACTAAGGGGTTCACATTTGCTGAAAGCCATCGCACAGGTGGGAAGATAAATGTTGGGAGGACATTGGGTTTAATTGTGTGCATTGTTTGTATTTTAAGTGTGCTAATAACAAGAATTGTTTTGACAGGAAACGCCGGAGCAGATGTGGCAGCACAGCAGACAAAAGAAAACTATGTGACAATAACCTCAACATTTGTTTTTCTTTACAGAAGATGCAGACTTTTGCGCACATGGCATGAGCAAAGTGAAGAAACAGTGCCTAACCCTGTGTAATGCCTAACTTAAAATTTTCATTTTGCAGGATGTCAGGATGGATTGAAATTATGTTAAATTTATGCCACACAGAACTGATTCTGTATTGTTTTGTTAAACATGAGCAACGTGGGTTGAATGTTTTTTTCAGGGGACAAGGACCCTGAGTGATATTCAGTGAGCAAAAATTATCTGGTGACAATAATGTTTCAGGCTGTTGAATCCACAGGTCACACCAAAGGGACGACAAGACAAGCGGTCACTAACAAAATCACTTAAGGTCTGCCTTCACAGGTGACAGCAGACAGTAAACGACTCATTCCAGTGGGGGTGCGATCGTGATCTAAGGGAAAATCTTGGAAGGATCTGGGTCCAAGCATCTCACCTTAAACTATACCAACCAACATCAGCAACCCCATACGCCACAACGAAGAATAAAGTGGAAGATCAAGGATATGCGCTAGAACATACCTCTCCTGCCAACGTTGGAAAAAGACCATTTCAACAGCACACAAAGTGTCATATTGGTGAAGATGGAACGTCCATGAGGCAACGAGATGATCAACATATCTGGAGAAAATGTTGACCAATTAATGGTTGAAGAAAAGTTTTGCGATTTTATTTGATTGAATCAAATTAGGGCTTAGTATTGATATACATGAAGGGTATAACTGTTCTTGAATTAAGACTTGAATTAATTCTATTCTTAAAGATTTAATAGTATAATGGGTTTGATTAGAAAACAAGAGTGAATTTTTCTATGTTGTTTATCAGAGAATGATAAAGAGGAGGAAATGTTGTGGAAAAATTCATCTTTTCTTTGTATTTTATTTTCAACGATTTAACAAACGAATGCCATGCGTTCTTTGGCTGTATTTTGAGTTTCTTTTATGATATTGATACAGCTGCAGGGTGTGTGTGTGTGAGATTTCAGAGGTAAGGAGATTCCCGTGCTGGGGAGGGGTCAAGAGGGGTCAAGGGGGGTCCCTTTTGTTCCTTGTGCTGTGAAGGGTGACAAGAGATAACACTATAAAAATGCTGGCCAACCTCTGCTCTGAGTCTCACTCCACCTGCAGCTGGACTGTGGATGGACTGGGAACATTCTTGCAAGAATAAATATCTTTTAAGGACAATTTGAATCCTGATGTCTCTTATGCCTGATGCTATTTTGTTAGTTACTTGTTTTTGCCTCAACAGATGACTTGTAATTTCCTACTTCTAAATTCTGAAAAAAACAGAGTTTCTAATTATTGGACAAAAAACTTCCTCACGTAATAACCTAGAATACTGTCTAACACTTGATGGCTGCTCTGTTAAGTCTTCGTCGTCGGTTAGGAACCTGGGTGTGCTCTTTGATACCAATCTTTCATTTGAAAGTCACGTGTCTAGTATCTGTAAAACTGCATTTTTCCATCTTAAAAATATATCTAAATTACGTCATATGCTCTCATTGACAAATGCGGAACAATTAGTTCATGCGTTCATGACCTCAAGGCTAGATTATTGTAATGCTCTACTGGGTGGTTGCCCTGCACGCTTAATAAACAAACTACAGCTGGTTCAAAACGCAGCAGCTCGAGTTCTTACCAGAACCAGGAAGTATGACCATATTAGCCCGGTTCTGTAAACACTGCATTGGCTCCCTATTAAACATCGCATCAATTTTAAAATATTGCTGATTACTTACAAAGCACTGAATGGTTTAGCTCCGCAGTACTTGAGCGAGCTCTTAACGCATTATAGCCCTTCACGTCTATTGCGATCTCAAAACTCCGGCCAGTTGATAATACCTAGAATATCAAAATCCACTGCTGGCGGTAGATCCTTTTCCTATTTAGCACCAAAACTCTGGAACAGTCTTCCTACCATTGTCCGTGAAGCAGACACACTCTGTCAGTTCAAAGCCAGATTAAAGACACATCTCTTTGACCTAGCTTTCACATAATACATTATAGACTTCTATAATTTAATGTTATGCTGCATAGATCAGGTCAGCCGGAACCGGGAACACTTCCCAAAAATCCTGATGTACTCGTTACATCATGAGAAGAATGGCATCTACGCTAATTTTAGTGTCTTTGTTTATCCCGAGGTTTTCCCGCAGCCTGCCGGATCCAGGCCGTATCCAGATCTGATGAAGGACCTTCACCTGGACCGATGACAACGCAGTGCTGAAGTGCCAACTAGTCTCTCCCTATGGAGGATCCCACTACCACTCTACAGATAAGGCGTTGTCGGGAAAATTCGTCTCGCGGTCCTACCCCAAAGCAACAAATAAAATAAAATTCCTTATCAAAATTTATAAGGAAAGACAAGTATTTTGTTTAGGCTTGGCTTGTAGGGAATTCCAAACCTGCGTATATTCTAACGCACATAACTATAGACCCCTTTTGCGCCTACGTCACGGCGCTAGCTGGAGGCAAAACAAACGGAAAACTGGAGGCGGCCAATACAAACCAGCACAGATTCGGCTACATAATAAGGAGCTTAAATTATTATTTTTATTATTAAAAGTCATCTTGTTGTGTTCTTGGGTGCAAGAATCAATGAAAAATGAGTATGCTGTATCTGGAATTTTTATTTCTAGAAAATATTCATATCATTAAAATTGCACCGTAGTGTCACTCTTTACATTGTCGTCTTGGCGCTGGCTAGGCAGAACTGTGGATTGAACCACACAAGTCTTTACATGACCATTCAGCACATAGTTATATTATAGGCATCTAAATATATTTATATGTCCTCAGTTTCTCTTTACCCTCAGTTTCTCTATCGGGTAGGTGTAGAAGTCAGGCCACTCAACCGGAGCTAGCCTTAACGTTAATCCTGTCAGTTCGTCCATTGACTGAGCGTGTACGGTCATCTGGTTCCGTCCGTTAAAATTAACTTTTGCAAATAACAATCGGCATCCTGGACAGTGAGTGACCTTGCACATTAAGACAAAATCGGATTTTCTCCAGTCATTGTTAAAAAACAAGCTAACAAAACTTGCAAACTAACGTTAGTGAAGCGGCCAGAGGGATCTTTCTGCCTCCAGCTAATCTCCGCCCACACAAATACGTCACCGTGTTTACCAACTGTAAAAGGGTCTATAGAACCCATTCTTAATGTGCATGTGAACGCCATCAGCGTTTCTCACAGGTTCGTGTTTAAAGTCTGTGTAGAGAGAATGGTGTCGTCTTAGCGGCCCCTAATTTAATAACAAATGACCGTTGCGACGGAAGCAAATCAATTAAAACTAACTTTAGATGGAAATTCAACTCTGCTGGACTTGATTGTTAATCTGGTTTCCAGTGACGTTTGTATGGGAATGTTTTGAGAACCACAATGCAATGCTGCAAGACAATGAGTATTTGTATGATTTGTCCGACCTTCCACAGAAACTTTAAGAAGGAAAAAAGAAATAAGATAAGGAAATAAAAAGGAAATAATATTATTTATTGCTCACTTGTCAAATTTATGCTCGAACTTAGTGCATCTAAAATAGTAACCCGCTTGCTGTCGTTTACATGTTCTACTTAAGACTTTATTTTCACAAATATTAATTATTTGATATGACATTTGCCATATTAGGCCTAATAACTGAAAGGAAAGACATTGATCATCAGCTGGCAAATACTGAATCCTGAATAAATATGTATGGATAACTGAACAAACGTGTGGCATATTATAACATATTAGTTCAACAGAAACGCGATGTAGACATGTACTTTCTGTAAAGCTGCTTTGAAACGATATGTACAGTAGGTAGTCAACCAGAATGCCTATTACCGCCGCTGCAAAAATAAACCTTTTTCATGGTAGATCTAACTAGTAATGACTCAAGTGTTACTACATAGTTCTATCGGAATTACTATCTAAAACTTCACCAAAAAGCTCAAAAGCTTAAAATGACTTCAGTAACTAGTTAGTTACCATGATCTTCACTTTATAATATGGATCCAAATAAATAGTAATTCCCATAGAAGTATGCAACAACACTTGAGTCATTACTAGTTAGTTTCCATGATTCTTACAGTAGTTACTAATGAAAAGCCAATCCTAAAGTGCAGAATCTTCTAATCATCCCAAGATATTCACACACACACACTGAAGGGGGCGCACACCGGCCGCGCAGCGCCACGTCTTTTAAATTCGAACACATTATTCTCTGTGAGAGTACACACACACACACACACACACACACGGTATGGCGGGTACTCCGTGCCAAAATCAAACATCCGAACGACCGACCGACCGATCAAACGTCTATCCGAACGTCTATCCGAACGTCTTGAACTTTCAAACGGGTCACGGGTGACCCACGTGACGACCTGACGTGACGTCAGCGTCTTGAAATTTGCAGCTTTTTAACCATACAAGTATACAAGCTGATGTGTAAAGACTATAAATGGACATGATAGGCACTAAATAGGCCTACAGATTTTATACCTAAAATAATACTCAACCATTTCCTGCACTTCCCTGAATAAGCCTATTCTAGTGTTGTAGGTTATTCTAAGTGATGAACTGAACAAGTTACCACCTGTAGGCTATATAATGACTTTCTGTGTATTTCATGACTCTAATGTTTCAAACACCAGACTCACCTATTGTAACTGTATAGGCTACAGTGGTAGGCTTTTAATTAATGTTGTTGTATTTTTCCTTTTTTTATATCTGTCAAACGGATTAATATCGTCTGATATGTTGTTTTACAAGAGTTATAAGATAAAGGGTTTTAATTTCAAAGTTTTCAATGCCATGGACCATGTTGTCATTAGTTGCCCATTGACTTTTCATGGTAGTAACACATTGAGAAAGACGCAGTTAAGATTATCCAATATAATCTATTGCCTATTGGCTACTTTGTTCATTTTTACCATGATTTCATCTTCATTCTGAAATTTACTTTGCTGACTCCGCTGACGCTTGGGCTGCAAGACAGTGAGTTCCTCTAAGATAACAAGATGTTGATGTTTTTTTTTTTACTCTGATGAACTCTGATATATAAATTCTGTCATAGAGAGAGGTCATGTAAACACTTAGGCCGCTGTACGTGAGCTGTATCGTTCAGTTTCGTTCCACCAAGTGGGGCACTAAATTTTCTTTTGCTCAATATGTTCAACGTTAATAAAAGGTTTCCAAGCAAAAAGTTCTCCACGCATTTTCCTGCAGTTAATGAGAAAAGTGTATTTATTGGCGCACTATATTGATTGCGTATTGAGACGTCTAAAACGGTTGAGTTCGATTTTCAACCAATCAGCATCGAGAATGTAAGTAGGTCACAGCCGAAATCAAGCCAATATCACTACGCACATGTAAACAGAGGAGGACGTAAGCAGCGCATCTTCATCTGATAGCGGCGATCAAGCTCGATTAACACCCGTAAAGTGTATTCTTCATGTCGGAAAAGATGGTGGGAAAGGTCCGCAGCCCTTTACTGAAGTCCGATGGGAAAAAATCAAGCAATGTGCGTAGGAATGGCTCAAAACGTCGGACACTACGGAGCTAACGTTAGCTGTTGCTAATAAACATGTTGCCCTCCTGGACAAACTGGTCTCTGATGTCCCAACAACTACGGGTTTCACCCGGCCTGATATCGGCGTTTTATAGACAAAAAAAAAAACCGCTTGACTTGTGTGTATATGCGTGATGGGTAGGTTAAGGGGTAGTGTGTGTGTGTGAGAGAGAGAGAGAGAGAGAGATGGGTAGGTTTAGGGGTCAGGTTAGTGTGTGAGTGTGTGTGTGTGAGAGAGATGGGTAGGTTTAGGGGTCAGGTTAGTGTGTGTGTGAGAGAGAGAGAGAGAGAGAGAGATGGGTAGGTTTAGGGGTCAGGTTAATGTGTGTGTGTGTGTGTGTGTGTGTGTGTGAGAGAGAGATGGGTAGGTTTAGGGGTCTGGTTAGTGTGTGAGTGTGTGTGTGTGAGAGATGGGTAGGTTTAGGGGTCAGGTTAGTGTGTGTGTGAGAGAGAGAGATGGGTAGGTTTAGGGGTCAGGTTAATGTGTGTGTGTGTGTGTGTGTGTGTGTGTGTGTGTGTGTGTGTGTGTGTGTGTGTGTGTGAGAGAGAGATGGGTAGGTTTAGGGGTCTGGTTAGTGTGTGAGTGTGTGTGTGTGTGAGAGAGATGGGTAGGTAAATAAATAAATCAAAATTAAATCTTGTTTACAATAATCATTCCTGTGAATATGTACATGTATGCAAATTAACAATTTACCATTAAATGTGTTATTTTTAAAAGTGTTTTTCTTTGTATACTTTTGAGTTTAACTTGGAGTGAGATTTTGGGGGGGGGTTGCAAAAAAAAAAACTTGCATCACAATAAGTGTATTGTGATTGTCAAAACATTTTAGTAACTAAACTGAATTTTGACAACATGTTACAATGTTTATATGGTACAATTTCTGGTAAGCTAAGTTGTTTTTGTTTTTTTTTACAAATTTCTTAAAGAAATTTCACTTTTTTAATTCAATTCTTGTGATTAATGTTGACTCATTTGGATAAATATTAGGTACACAAGAAAAATAGTCTACACACAGACAGCCCTATCAGCTGGCAGTACTATTTAAGGTTAAAAATAACTCAAATTAAATATAATGTGTTTTTTATTATAATAACAACTTTATTTAATGATATAAGTACAAATATAATAAATATGTAATATAGTACACATATTTAGCAAAATACTCTCTATATCTCTTTTTCTAGCCAACTAACGTGCCTATATTATGGTCATTAAATGGCTTTTCTGAGAATGGATGTGTGGTGTGAGAGCGTGTGAAAAGGGTCAATTGCGATTTTACCTCAAATATTACCTTTGAATTGGAACAACATAATGAGAAGTAATTGGGATGTTAATGTTACAGTAGACGTTTTCTTGATAATCTTATCATGTTTACTGTCCCTAGATAGCAACTTCAGGTATATCACACATTTCAAACTGTTTTAAAATGTCAAAATTTTATTTTGTACTTCAAGTGGTAATTCGGCATTTTTGGGTTTATATGATGACAGGTTTGAAAGTGCAAAATTCCCTATGTTTTCCCTTTTTCTCAAAATGGGCACCTTTAGCATAATTATTCTCAAAAACTGCAAGATTGTGTGTGGAGAACTTTTTCCTAAGGAATCTCATTTCTGATATTAAATATGTGGAACGAAACCCTATTTCTAGGCCTCTTTTAGGCTACTGACAGCGGCCTATCTCTCTCTCTCACACACACACACACACACACACACACACACTCACACACTAACCTGACCCCTAAACCTATCCATCTCTCTCTCTCATTCTCTCTCTCTCTCACACACACACACACACACACACACACACACACACACACACACACACACTAACCTGACCCCTAAACCTATCCATCTCTCTCTCTCTTTCTCTCTCTCTCACACACACACACACACACACACACACACACACACACACACACACACACACACACACTAACCTGACCCCTAAACCTATCCATCTCTCTCTCTCTTTCTCTCTCTCTCACACACACACACACACACACACACACACACACACACACACACACACACACACACACACACACACACACACTAACCTGACCCCTAAACCTATCCATCTCTCTCTCTCTTTCTCTCTCACACACACTAACCTGACCCCTAAACCTATCCATCTCTCTCTCTCTTTCTCTCTCACACACACTAACCTGACCCCTAAACCTACCCATCTCTCTCTCTCTCACACACACTAACCTGACCCCTAAACCTACCCATCTCTCTCTCTCTCTCTCTCACACACACACACACACACTAACCCGACCCCTTAACCTACCCATCTCTCTCTCTCTCTCTCTCTCTCTCACACACACACACACTAACCTGACCCCTAAACCTACCCATGTCTCTCTCTCTCACACACACTAACCTGACCCCTAAACCTACCCATCTCTCTCTCTCTCTCTCACACACACACACACACACACACACACACACACACACTAACCTGACCCCTAAACCTACCCATCTCTCTCTCACATACACACACACACACACTCACACACTAACCTGACCCCTAAACCTACCCATCTCTCTCTCACACACACACACACACACACACACACACACACACTAACCTGACCCCTAAACCTACCCATCTCTCTCTCACACACACACACACACACACACACTCACACACTAACCTGACCCCTAAACCTACCCATCTCTCTCTCTCTCTCACACACACACACACACTAACCTGACCCCTAAACCTACCCATCTCTCTCTCACACACACACACACACACACACACACACACACACACTCACACACTAACCTGACCCCTAAACCTACCCATCTCTCTCTCTCTCTCTCTCTCACACACACACTAACCTGACCCCTAAACCTACCCATCTCTCTCACACACACACACTCACACACTAACCTGACCCCTAAACCTACCCATCTCTCTCTCTCTCTCTCTCACACACACACACACTACCCCTTAACCTACCCATCACGCACATACACACAAGTCAAGCGTTTTTTTTTTTTTTTTTGTCTATAAAACGCCGATATCAGGCCGGGTGAAACCCGTAGTTGTTGGGACATCAGAGACCAGTTTGTCCAGGAGGGCAACATGTTTATTAGCAACAGCTAACGTTAGCTCCGTAGTGTCCGACGTTTTGAGCCATTCCTACGCACATTGCTTGATTTTTCCCATCGGACTTCAGTAAAGGGCTGCGGACCTTTCCCACCATCTTTTCCGACATGAAGAATACACTTTACGGGTGTTAATCGAGCTTGATCGCCGCTATCAGATGAAGATGCGCTGCTTACGTCCTCCTCTGTTTACATGTGCGTAGTGATATTGGCTTGATTTCGGCTGTGACCTACTTACATTCTCGATGCTGATTGGTTGAAAATCGAGCTCAACCGTTTTAGACGTCTCAATACGCAATCAATATAGTGCGCCAATAAATACACTTTTCTCATTAACTGCAGGAAAATGCGTGGAGAACTTTTTGCTTGGAAACCTTTTATTAACGTTGAACATATTGAGCAAAAGAAAATTTAGTGCCCCACTTGGTGGAACGAAACCCTATTTCTAGGCCTCTTTTAGGCTACTGACAGCGGCCTAACTGTTTCTAACATGCATTTTCACTGTCTCTCGTGTTTTCATCTTGTAAACATATTATTGAATAAAGTGCTAAAGGGGCATAAAGTGGTTTGCAGCATGGCATTATAATCGTCCCAAATCCTTGTTAATAGGCCTACATAAAGATTTCTGTAAGATTGCATTAACATTAAAGTGTAATGTTGACCTTAAGACCTATTTATGCATCTCTGTTTTGTTTTTGTATTGTTTTGTGAGGTGAATAAAAACTGTCATTTGTTAGTAAGTGTTATGTTATGCTGAGAATAAGGGTTTCTGTTTTGGGAGTCACCTGTGAATGAATTGTAGAGCACCTCCTAGTGGTCCAATTACAGGATATTTCAGGGGGGAAAAATCTAGGCTACTACAATATTAATTATTGTTACTGAAAATGTTATAACATAATCAAACAATAAAATACTTTTCTAACAAATGTAATAAGTAGAAAAAAAACTGTCATATTAAGAACCTTTTTTTGTTGATAGTTAAAGGGATACTTCAGGATTTAGCATTAAGCTTTGTAGTATTAGAAAACCTGTAAGATTTTCGAATTACTGTGCTTTCCTCCCTCATGTCCCCCTGAGACGAGAGACTCCTGAAATTAAGTCTGGGTTACATTACACTCTTAAGGGTATCATAAAGTAGACACGTAGGCCGGATTTGTATTTGAAATGTCAATTTGTTTGATATAAATGGTCAGCATATTTTATGTAGCCTACTATATAATTCATTTCCTATTATTTTTATATTTAGGTAAAGCAGATGGGATACTGATTGCAGTTTTTGCTGCATTTTAATACGCTGTAGCGTATTCAAATGCAGCAAAAACTGCAATAAGACACATTCCGAAATTAGATCTATTCCCGATTTAATGGGAGATGGAGAAAAATTATGTAGAATATCGTGCTTTTCCAAAATAACCGTTTAAGCATGTCAGGTTTGTCAATAATATTTAGCCTCATTTAACTTTAATAATACACCGTACATAACTTTCTAAACCAGCCGTTGCAGTAATCAAATGTGGACAAGTTAGAGGATACAACCGAAGAATAAGAAGTTAAACTAAGGTTAAAAAAAAAAAAAAAAACGTGTTACAACGTGTCTTCACACGTAAACAACACGTTGGGAAGACGATCAGTTACTCGCACTTCCGACCGGTCGCCATGGGAACGCGTTAACAACACGTAAGCACATGTAGGAACGTGTTACATATGATTTTATTTAAATGATCATTAATTTTTTTTTTGGCTCATTGTTTATATGTGGCAGACATGAAAATCAACGAACCTTAATTACAAAGTAAAGTATATTCAGCTGATCTTGTCTAAATGTAATATTAGAACTATTATACACATGTTTTTAAAGGGGTCATATAATGGTACATGCACTTTTACAAGTTGATTGCACTGAAATGTCTGTTGGCAGTGCCTGTACACAACCATCCTATCATGATAAAAATCCATCCAGTGGTTTTGTTTTAATTTCCTTATTTACCTTATTCCGCCCCGCCCACTTTTAATACTTCACGCTTCCGCATTTTGTCATCCGACTTCCGCTAAACTGACACGGCACATCCGGTAGCTATTTCAGTCGTTAGAAGATTGTTTATAGTTAGCCAAAACTTTATCAAAATGACTAATAACGTTAATACCGTAAATGTTTTAAATTGGGAGCACGGAGAAAACTTCGTAGGACTATCAGTTCGTCTCACATTGTCTCATCCATCGTCATTAACGTTGCCAGAGGTAACGTTAACCTATGGGAATATTTAACTACGTCCTCCTGTCAGGAGTTGATGGAGCAGCAATAAAAAAATATTTGTAAATAATAAGGAATTAGAATATTTAGGGTTAAGGATAGGAGATTAGGTAATTGGTTATATGAACGATTAAATAAGTTGTATAAAATCAGTTGTAAGAAGTGTTTGATGTTTTCAGGAAGCTAGAGACACCTTCTACTGACCTTCATGTAGAAACATTTTACCATTTAAATTTCATAAGTAATAAACCAAGATGGTATTCATTTGCAAACTTGACGTGACATTCCTTCTAACTAGAAGACTTAATTCATTTAAGTTTTAAGGGGAATCTACAGAGCTCACATTATTTTGTTTTATAATAAATGACTGACAGGTAAAATCTGGTCACATTGTAAAGGTTTATAAAAAAACTTCATAACAGGTAACATCTGCTCACACTGTAAAGGTTTATAAAAATAACTACATTCACAACAGGTAACATCTGTTCTCTTACGAGAGGTTCTCTCGTATTGCGTAAGCTTGCTTACGCTGCGGGAAAGTCTTCTTTTCTCGAGATACTGAAGCCAAAAATTATCCTTAATTTCATTTTTTGTCAACGCAGTGCAGCTGCGGGCAGCTGAGCTAGAGCGGCATACTGCGCGCTCATTGGCTGCCGCGCGGCAACTGCTTAAGCCTACCAGTGAGCCTGGCGTGACGTCACGCCCAATGAGGGCGCGCGCGCCCTAGCGCGTCACAGCCCGCCAGAATGGGCGGCGTCAGAGCATATATAAGGAAGGCTCGTAGGCTATATTCTCTGATTTCTGTCTTTTCAGCGAAGCACTCGCATCGCTGATCTCGGAGAGGAAGCCGTCGCCGTTGTCCTTCAAGGCCCAGCTAACGAGCCAGCTTAGGTCAGCCTGAGGAAGCCGGACGATCTTCGCCGCCTTCAGCCTGCCGTGCCAGCTCAGCTATCCGGCGAATATCCTTTGCAAGCTCTTTTGTGTGTGTTCTTGCTTCCGCAGCACTTTCTAAAAGAGCAGAGGCGTTGTTGCAAATGCCTCGCACCACGTGCGGCTCATGCCGCTCCGCGCTCAGCGACGGAGACCGCCATCTTCTCTGCGCTCTCTGCCTGGGCCAGGACCACGCAGCCGTCGCGCTTTCCACGGGCGGCTGCGCTTTCTGTGAAGAGCTGCCGATGTCGACCCTGCGGGCTCGACTCGCCCTCTTCACGGAATCTGCTCCAACTGTCCTCGGGCCGCGTAAGAAGAAACGCCGCTCGCAGCGACCACCGGAGCCCGAGACTCGAGCCAAGGCCTCGCCGGAGCCTCTCCCGCGAGCCTCGCTCTCTCCTTCTCCGCCCCCGCTTCCCGACGCGCAGCCGACGGCTCACGCCCTCGATGCCGTCGCCTCAGGGGATGAAGCGGATGATGACGCGCTACTGGACACGTGCTCACTAATGGCGTCGGACAGCGAGGAATGGTCCGGTTCTGTCCGCTCCGCCTCCTCCACCAGAGCGTCCAGCAGGACTCACGCCAGTGTGGACGCCGAGCTTCTCCGCCTCCTCACGGCAGCAGTCGAACACCTGGGCCTCGAATGGTCCCCGCCAGCGGTGACTCCGCCCAACAGACTCGACGGGTGCTTTCTGCCCGCCAGTCGACGAGCTCCAGTGTCCAGGCCAGCGCCTTTTCTGCCGGAGCTTCACGAGGAGCTTACCAAATCCTGGGACGCTCCAGTTTCGGCCAGACTCCGTTCTCCGGCCTCATCTACTCTCTCTCGCGTAGACGGAGCCAAGGAGAAAGGGTATGACCGGATCCCACCGGTCGAACCAGCGGTTGCAGCGCATCTTTGCCCCCCATCCGCGAGATGGCGCTCAAAGACTGCCCTCCCGTCCAAGGCCTGCAGGACTACTTCGGCGTTTGCCAGCCGCGCTTTCTCCGCCGCTGGGCAAGCCGCCTCAGCCCTGCACACTATGGCGGTTTTACAAGTTTTTCAAGCCGACCTCCTCAGCCAGCTCGACGAGGGAAAACTTGATAAATCTGCTTTGACCGACCTGCGCAGTGCGACGGATCTCTCTCTTCGCACGACGAAAACAGCAGCCCAAGCGATCGGACGATCTATGGCTGCGCTGACTGTCATTGAGCGCCACCTCTGGCTAACGCTAGCCGACATGGGAGAGCAAGAGCGGTCCGTTTTTCTCAACGCCCCGCTCTCACCCGCCGGCCTCTTCGGCCCCGCGGTAAGTGGCCTCGTGGACAGCTTCTCGGAAGTTCAGAAGGCGTCACAGGCCATGAACCTCTTCCTGCCCCGCCGCTCGAGCTCCGCTGCAGGCCGCTCTAAAACTCAGCCTCCTGCACGCAGTCCCACGCGGCGCCCCTCCCGACCTCCAGCATCGCAGCAGCGTCAGCGCGGCCGACCCAGGTCCCGCTCCACCAGCCAACACAGGCCGCCACCCCCGCGGGGTCCCCGGCCTAGAGTTTCGCTGAAAACCGAGCCTGCGAAATCCTCCTAGCACTCGCAAGGAGGAAAAGACGGTTGAGTCCCGCCGCGGCCGGACCGCCGTCGAAGCTAACCTGTATCCCTCTGCCAGTCCCCTTGATAAAGGCTACTGCAGTAGTGTCCACCGCAGCCAACGAGCCAGTTTCTCAACTCTCTCGCCTGCACACAAACGCCGTTTTTACGGCGACCCAGATAAATCGAATAAAGAGTGTAAAATCTGGTCATCCGGCTCACGCCGTCAGTGCTATGAGTGTAGTAAACATGCCCACACCCCAGTGCTCATCACTACACACAAGCACAATCCCCCCTGTGTACCCCACAGAGTGCACTCACATAAAGCGCGCTACGGCCGCTCGAGTGTTAGCTGTAGGTCACGTGCCCACAACCCAGTGCTCACACCTACACAGTGCCCGCTCTGCCTCACACATTCGGGGACGAAAGCACTCCAC
Organism: Scardinius erythrophthalmus; assembly: GCF_964197995.2. Lineage (NCBI taxonomy): Eukaryota > Metazoa > Chordata > Actinopteri > Cypriniformes > Leuciscidae > Scardinius > Scardinius erythrophthalmus. Next base: position 69,639,385 of record NC_138222.1, on the reverse strand, counting down.
CGCCGGCTGTGCGTTAATAAAGAGTCCTGTGCCCGCTATACAGCACGCACGCTCTCATGTACACACTCACGAGCCCGCCCCGCTTCCGCGCCGCGAGCCGTTGCTCAAAACGCTCTCTCACAGCGTCATTCAGCCGGCTGCCGCTATCAGCGAGCCCCCGTCTCCCCTCACTGTCACTGCGCGACTCGCGCACATACCGCCACAGGCTCCCCGTCCCGCGCTGTGCGGCGGGCGGGACCCGGAGGCTATCCGACCCCTAGCTATGAGTGCGAATGCATGGAAAGCTATTCCGGGAATGTCGGAATGGGTATTAAACACAGTGATAAAGGGCTATTCGCTTCAATTCGCTCGCCGCCCCCCGCGTTTTCGCGCCCGGGTCGAGACACAAGTGAAAGCAGATGCAGCCCATCTGCTTCACACAGAGATAGCGAATTTACTGCACAAAGGTGCCATAGAACGGGTTCACCCTCTGGCTGCCGAGGCAGGCTTATACAGCCGCTATTTCCTCGTACCCAAGAAGGGCGGAGCGCTCAGACCTATACTAGATCTGAGATATTTGAACAAAGCGCTCGTGAAACGACCGTTCAAAATGCTCACGACCGGTCAAATCCTCGCGCAGATTCGCCCGGGGGACTGGTTCATCTCTCTCGATCTGAAAGACGCGTATTTTCAGATTCAAATTATTCCCCGTCACAGGCCATTCTTGAGATTCGCCTTCGACGGTCAGGCATATCAGTACACCGTCCTGCCGTTCGGCTTGTCCCTGGCACCCCGTACTTTTACGAAGTGCATGGACGCGGCCCTCGCACCCCTGAGATCGAAAGGGATGCGAATTCTGAACTATCTGGACGATTGGCTCATTATAGCGCAGTCAACAGAGGAACTAGTTTCTCACAAGAAAGCGCTTCTCGGTCATTTGGAAAGCCTGGGTCTTTCCGTGAACTGGGACAAGAGCTCTCTAACCCCCAGCCAGTCTATCACTTTCCTGGGTATAGATCTGGATTCGGCGGCGATGACGGCCAGACTGTCAACACAGCGCGCGCGCCGTGTTCGGCACCTCGCCGCTTCCGTTCAGGTGGGAAAAGTTTTTCCCCTAAAAACCTTTCAGAGGCTTTTGGGCCATATGGCGTCAGCCGCAGCGGTCCTGCAGCTGGGTTTACTTCGAATGCGCCCGCTTCAGTGCTGGCTAAAGTCGGAAGTGTCCCGCAAAGCATGGATTTCGGGCCGTGCACCAGTCAGAGTGACTCAGCGCTGCGTCTCAGCCCTGCAGCCCTGGCTGGCGGCCGAATGGTTTCAGCGGGGAGTGTCGATGGGGGTCATCGCACACCGCAAAGTGGTCTCGACAGATGCGTCCAACATGGGTTGGGGAGCGACTCACGAGGGCAGTCCGATTTGCGGCCGGTGGTCGAATACGGAGAAAAGCCTTCACATAAACTGTCTAGAGATGCTGGCGGTCGAGAAAGCGCTGAAGCACTTTCTACCACTCCTACGGGGACACCATGTGCTAGTCCGCTCGGACAACATGTCAGTAGTGTCTTACGTGAACCGCCAGGGCGGAATCAGATCCAGAGCCCTGCGCGCTCTCACAGAGCGCCTCCTATCCTGGGCTCAGGGCCCGCTGCGCTCCCTAAGGGCAGCTCATGTACCCGGTCGCTTCAACGACGGCCCGGACAGACTGTCCAGGGACAACGTTCCCCCAGGGGAATGGTCTCTACACCGCCAGACGGTCCAAGCGCTTTGGCATCGCTTTGGCAAAGCGGAGATCGACCTCTTCGCCGCGAGCGAGAACGCTCAGTGCCAGAGGTTTTTCTCGAAACACGAGGACGCGCTGGCCCAGACATGGCCCAGCGTTCCGCTGTATGCGTTCCCCCCGATCTCGATGCTGCCTCAAGTGCTAGCGAGGATCAGGGAGACGAACTGCGCAGCGCTCCTCATAGCCCCGCGCTGGGAAAACCAACCATGGTTTTCCGAGCTGATGAGGCTGACAGACACAGCCCCATGGCCGATCCCGGTGAGGAGAGATCTTCTCTCTCAAGCTCGAGGATCGATTCTGCATCCCCATCCAGAGCACTGGTCTCTGCATGCGTGGGAAATCAACGGATATTCGTTGATCTGCCAGAAGGGGTAATTAACACGATCACGCAGTCCAGAGCCCCCTCGACGAGGCGGCTCTATGCGTCTAAATGGTCAGTGTTTAACAAATGGTGTGTGGAAATGGGTTCTAACGCTCAGTCCTGTGGAGTCCCACAGGTATTGAACTTTCTCCAAGAGATGTTGGACGCGGGCAGGTCCCCCTCCACGCTCAAGGTTTACGTCGCGGCCATAGCAGCGTTCGCCGATTCGGCGCGCGGCCGCTCACTGGGCAGGGATGAACTCATCACCCGTTTTCTGCGAGGGGCCAGGAGGATGAACCCTCCCCGGCCCCCGTCAGTCCCTATTTGGGACCTGTCCCTGGTCCTAGAGTCCCTGAAAGTGCATCCGTTCGAGCCTTTGGACTCTGTGGAGTTGAAATACTTGACGCTTAAAACCGTTTTTCTGCTAGCTCTGGCTTCAGTCAAACGAGTGGGCGATTTGCATGCGCTGTCTGTCAGCGCGTCGTGCTTCGAGTTTGGACCTAACGACTCGTTAGCCATTCTCAAACCGAAGCACGGCTATGTCCCCAAAGTGTTAGGTACTCCCTTTAGGGCTCAAGTCATTACCCTATCGGCCCTGCCGTCATCCGGCAGTGAGGAGGGTGTCAACCGCCTTTGCCCGGTCAGGGCGTTAAGGTGTTATGTCACGCGCTCTGCAGCCTTCAGGCTCTCAGAGCAGCTTTTCGTTTCGTTTGGAGGGCGCGCTAAGGGTCGCGCCGCCTCGAAACAGACGCTATCCAGATGGATAGTGGACGCTATTGCGGCAGCATATGCGTCAAAAGACCTGCAATGTCCGTTGGGCATACGGGCTCATTCCACCAGAGGCATGGCCTCATCGTGGGCATGGTCCAGCGGGATTTCCATTCATGACATTTGTATGGCGGCGGGCTGGGCGTCCCCCTCCACTTTTGTTAGGTTTTATAACCTGGAAGTTCCCGCTCTGCAGGCGAAACTTCTGTCAGTCTAGTCATGTTCATGTCCTGCCCATATGCGCAGGTTGTACTATTGACTAGCTTGTCTGTTGAGCTGCACGCTCAGGGTCAGTATACATAGACCGGCCTTGCCGTTCTTGCGTTCCCTAGATGTGCTTATGAACATGTGTTGGCCCGCACCGCTGGCCACCTGTTTTTCACCTCTATGCTCTTCATAGAGTCATATGTGATTGTTAGGCTCGCACGGCGTGGACAAGGGGTTCCCGCAGCGTAAGCAAGCTTACGCAATACGAGAGAACCTCTCGTAAGAGAACGATACTCGGTTACTCACGTAACCTCGGTTCTCTCTAGAGAGGGAACGAGTATTGCGTTCCCTGCCGTGCTTGAAGCCTGTAGCTCGTGTCGCTTCATTCGACAGAAAACAGAGAATATAGCCTACGAGCCTTCCTTATATATGCTCTGACGCCGCCCATTCTGGCGGGCTGTGACGCGCTAGGGCGCGCGCGCCCTCATTGGGCGTGACGTCACGCCAGGCTCACTGGTAGGCTTAAGCAGTTGCCGCGCGGCAGCCAATGAGCGCGCAGTATGCCGCTCTAGCTCAGCTGCCCGCAGCTGCACTGCGTTGACAAAAAATGAAATTAAGGATAATTTTTGGCTTCAGTATCTCGAGAAAAGAAGACTTTCCCGCAGCGTAAGCAAGCTTACGCAATACTCGTTCCCTCTCTAGAGAGAACCGAGGTTACGTGAGTAACCGAGTATCGTTTTACAAGATTCACAAGGAGGACAAGTTTCACCTTCCTTTCATAGAGGAGATCGGTAATGGTGAAGCCTCTGTCTGCCATTACTTCATTGCCTGGACGAGGTTATTAAGTTATTGAAGAAAAATGCGATATGCGATAACTCATTAAACAATGCGATATTCGATATGCGATACGATAATGCTTAAAGTATATAAAATTAACTTAAATTAGATTTAAAATTATATAACCTACATATGTGTTTCACATTCTTTTTGTAACAAGAAAACATCCCTTCAACTTGTGAAAGTGAACATCAGTGTTTTACTGTATATAAGATGTGTTATTTTTACATCAGTGTAAACCACAGGGTTCAGGTTATCCTACATTAGGTCTATTTAACAACAGAAACTGAATAATCAAATGTAAAAGTAAAACACTGCTTAGTTTTTCACTGTATGAATTATATAAACTGATTAAAGCTTATTAAAGCAAAAAAAAAAAAAAAATTATGCATATTGCAATATATACATTTGCGATATTTTGATATATTGTGCTCTACATGTTGTGTTTGGAAACTGCTCTCTGAAACACTTCTCCTCCATGATGTCACGCAAACACGAAATCACCTTGCTTACAATGGACTGAGAAACACCAAACCTTTCAGCAAGATCACCCTGCAATAAATTAAAGGGATAGTTCACCCAAAAATGAAAATTCTGTCAGTAATTACTCACCCTCATGTTGTTCCAACCCCGTAAGACCTTCGTTCATCTTCGGAACACACAAAAAAAAAATGGAGGAGTGAGACAGCTCTCAGTTTAATCAAAAATATCTTAATTTGTGTTCCGAAGATGAACGAAGGTCTTACGGGGTTGGAACAACATGAGGGTGAGTAATTACTGACAGAGTTTTTCATTTTTGGGTGAACTATCCCTTTAAGACGCAGCTTCATCAGAGTCATCAGGAGCTGATACCAAGTGTGTAGCTGAAAGCTGCTGGTGTGTGAACTGGTAAGGTGCTCGGCAACTGAGTGGAATGCATCAATGTCGACCCTGTGTAGAGCTGACAAAGGTGGTCGTTTCTCAGCAGAGTTATGTACTATGGCACTGCCTCAACGCATTGTGTTCCCATTTCAGATGTAGGTGTCTTCAGGTTGAGTTGAGATTTTGAAGTGTAGTTGGGTCAGAGACGGATGGATCCTCCCATTGTGTGTCTGCATCACAGGTCTGGGGCTGTGATCATCCTCACAGTTGTCCACTGCAACACTGACGCTCATCGATGATCTAAGGAAATAATATAACCATAAACATTTTTACATTAGTACTTAAAATAGATCATGAGAATTAATTAATTTATGATGGCACTCATACTTAGAACAGTGTGAAAAAGAGAGATGCATTAAAAAAGAGACAGTATACACACAATCTCCTAACTCGCCGTAGGTCAAAATCAATATCTGAGTGAGAGATGTAGCTAGCTGGCCTCCTAACAGGAATAATGTGAGCTATTGTAAGACTGTAATGTACCATAATATATTGTACTATCGTGAATATTCATTCATTCTTTATTTCAGACCCTTAGGTCCATATAACAAAGTAAACGAAATATAAGAAATATGACATATAGGTGGCCAATGGTAATCATGCAAGATTCGTTGTATTTTGTGAACGGCTCGTTACTAATCTTAAATGTATTCATAGAACGGACTTCATCTAACGTTAGGCTAACAAGCACATAGATAGGTAAGTTAGGTAACAACAGTTAGGTAGCTTACCTGAATCTGACAACCTGTTCAGCACCCGGCGGGACTTCTTTACCAGAACATCGTAGCCGAGCCTTTACTCGGGGTAAAAGTGGTCCTCCCCGTCCATAAAATGGTACGAACACACATATAACACACATGGTACGAACACACAGCGCTTGGGTGAGCACTTCAAGTTTAGCGCCTTCCGCCATTGCCTCAGGTGCTCCACGTGTAAATCGTAAAGTACACCACAACATTCCGATCGCTTTAGCCTACATTGTGTTCGTAACACCGTTGGTTAAATTGTTTTATCCTCTTAATCCAATTGTTATGTCAGCCCCTAACTGAGCATATAATACTTAACATATTTTACCGTTACAACTATAGAATTATGCTAGAAACTAGCGTAGGTCCTTTCAGCCGGAAGTTGAAGTCCCGCTCAGCCGGAAGTAAGATGACAAAATGAGCGTAATGGCGCCGCCCTTGTTGTCATGGAAAATAAGGTGAATATGTTTGACCATCTCTGAAATCAAGCCGTTCGATATTGTGACGTCATAATATCCAACGCCCCTCCCACGGTGCTGAGTGACAGCCGTGTTTCAACACAAGACCCGCCCTGAGCGAGCTGTGACAACTGTCCTCATAGTAGTCCGCCATTGTGGATATGCTGGAGCAGAATGGCGTCTAAGCGATTGTGGTGTTCTGTTCTTCGGTGTAATAAGGAACACAGCAGTCATTTGGATGTTCCTAAATCCGAGCCGTTGAAGATGCAGTGGCTGAGTTTTGTTTTTGAAGCGATATGCCCAAAGGATTGACGCGGGGATTCCCTCACGGGGATTCCCCACGATCGTCCATTCTTTCATGTTTGCGCGAATCATTTCACACCAGACAGCTTTACAAACGAGAAAAAACGGATCGGTACCAACCTGTTACTGCTAAACCTCCAGAAGATGTGAGTGTAATGTTTTATTAACCTTTATATTAGTATTTATATTAATCTTTGCGAAATTTGCAAACCTTGCTGCAGGCTTCACGATGAATGCATCTAAGGTTTACACTCAGGGTACATTATGGCATGTTTTCTATGTACGACGTTCTCAATATAATTCATAATCCCACGTTTATAATGAACAACACGTGGTTATTGTGTTAGAAACGGTGTATGCACAGAACAGAGGGGCGGGGTGAGCAAAGCTCATTATCATTTAAAGACACATGCACTGAAACGGCGTGCTGAAAACAGAGCTGTTTTTGACCAGGTAAAATGAGTGTTTTCTTACAATACTAATGAGAATTTTTAATTAAAGTATATTACAAACTTTTAATTTAGACCCTAAAGAATCATATTAGCTTGTACAAAAATGGCATTATATGACCCCTTTAATAAACCTTTCCACTTTAAAATTATGATGTTTAGGCCTATTTGTGAAAGATTATGATAATTTTGTAATTTTATTAAGATTAAAGGTGCTCTAAGCGATCCCGGGAGACGTTACTTCTTGTTGACATTCGAATTGTTGTCAAACAAAACGGAAGCTAGCTAGACCCTTCCTCCTCCTCATCCCGTTTCTTCCCTCCTCCCCTCCCTTCCTATCCGACATAAAGGAAAGTCCAAATAGTCCCCAAATAGACTCCCATACAAGGACGCAATAATAGCAAGATAACATTAGCTTCGCGTTTCCCAGTGAGCATAAACAACGGCGGCGGCGTAAACAAATTTAGTCAAAGTTGTTAATAGCCTATTTGAACATTCAAATTCATAACAAACAGTGGGTGAAAACAATCATTCACACAAATTGTCGCCCTACTGTGAATTTGCTTGTTCATTTACAATAGAGATTGATCACTAGCTGCTAGAAACATAAATGTTGTATTCACAAAGTTAACGCTGACTGCATAGATCTAGCTAATTACATCCTTGTGTTGGTTTGGCGAACATGAACGTCAGTTTAGAAAGAAAAACGGATTTTCCTGTTGTGCAAAAATAGAGCAACCATGTCGGATTGGAATCCCTTCTGCCGGCGGAGTTCTCGCCACCTTTTGAAGGTTTTTCCGATGTAAATTCGGGACTTCGCGCGTTCCTTATCCTTGTCCCTCTTCTTTGCAATTTGTTCATCGGAACATCGTCTCTTTGGTCGTGTGTCGCAGCTGTCGCCATAATTCAAACTTCCCTCTTCATGCTTCTCTGTTCTCTCTCCTCCACACCCCCTTAACATGCACGCGCACTAACCACCCAAACCCTACCCTCCAATAGGCCTACTTCTTGTCGGTTATTGGCTGGAACTCTGTTTATTATGTTTCGTGGTGCGGGTGAGCCCAGTTTGTTTTTGTTGCCGTTTGTGGAGCCTGTGGTGTCTAGAGAGACCGCGTTTTTTTACAGTGTGTTCAGGGGACAGGCAGCTAGCAGATAGTGAGGAGATGTTTGCTGTATGTGACAAAAAAATGTTTTGGCCTAAAAAACGCGTTGCATCACTTAGAGCACCTTTAAGTGTTGAGATCTCTAAGTTCTTGAAACAAAAAATGATGCTTGATTAGATTTACTTTTTATTACTTTATTTGTTTGATATTATGTATATAAAAAAAATAATGCATGTTTTTAATCTATACAGTTTTCCTGAATTGCTAAAATACATTTCTTGGAACCATCACCCACTTTCTCAAAACCTTAAACACAAAACCAAATCTTCAAACTACATCCAGAGAACATCTGACGCTTGTCAAAATAAAGAAATTTACTCAAAACCATTTTATCTGTGCTCAAAATCAAACAATGCTTTCAGATCATACACACAGCTCAATATCATAAACACTACAGAGCATTCATTAGATCATTCAGTCCAAATATATACATCTAATATGAAAACCTTCTGGATCAAAAAGTAAAAAATAATAATAATAGACTACATTTATTTTGAGTGTTTTTATGGACTGTGGGAACTTTGTACATTGGGCAATAAAATTAACAATAAAAACTAGTTAAAATGATTATACTGGTCAAGACTATTGAATGTCTGTAGCCTATAGCCTATAGGCAGTATTTCTGCTCTTTGAAAGTAAAACACATAGCCCAAGCATAGCACAAGCACAGGATTCAGGAAAGTTGTTTTTGGGGTACAATATTTATATGTATTGCCTATCATGTCCATTTATAGCCTTTACAGATCAGCTTGTAGGCTATACTTGTATGGTTAAAAAGCTGCAAATTTCAAGACGCTGACGTCACGTCAGGTCGTCCAGTGGGTCACCCGTTTGAAAGTTCAAGACGTTCGGATAGACGTTCGATCGGTCGGTCGTTCGGATGTTTGATTTTGGCACGGAGTACTCGCCATACTCGGCGCCTTTCGGCGTCTGTCCGCGGCGCCCAGCAACGGCTCAGGACCGTGTTCAAAATCCTGCCGTGCCACAGAGCGCCATTTACATAGTTTTATATTAAATTTACATTTATGTGTCTCAAATCGTAGTTAAAGAGCAACTTGCAGGTTAGAAGACCCAACAAGTCAATGTATAGAAAAATAATGTAGGAACTAGATTTTCTTTAAAAAAAAATTATAAATATGCTACAGTGGCTTCTGGAGTCGTTTTTGTGAGAAAATTTTACTTCCGCATCTGAAAATGGGCGTGACGGGCGAGAGTCGTGACGTAGCACGAGGGAGAGCGGTCGATTCACACAACAGGGAAATATGGATTGCAATGACATTTCGGACGCTGAGGAAATTGTTTACGGACCACAGCCATACAATTATGAGCCTGCTAGGCTGCCAAGAGAGCAGGGACAGGCCAGGATTAATGTTAGACAGAACATATTGGAACTTACAATAACAGAAACTAAGCTTTGATCAGGCGTTTGTCATGCTCATTAATATCCGCCCAGACTAACGTTACGTGATATAACTTAGCAGTTTCTCATGGAGAGACAGAGAGATATTTATTCATGATACATTTTTTGTTCCATAGGTGCTTGTGTGGGAAATGCGAGGCAATGTTTACAGCTGAGGAAAGTCAGTGTTACAGGGAGGTGGATGCATACTGGGCCTTAGTGGAAAATGCCAAACTTCCATGGTTGCAGTTAGTGTTACTACAGTAAAGCCATGGTGAATGTTGCTGATCTGTGGACACTGGATAGTTCGTTCATTCATTGCACAATGTTTATTCCTGGTTTTCACGTCAGCGCTGTTTGATTCGTTAATAACGGAGAAATGTGAATATTTCTCACTAGATCTCGCAGCGATGTTATTACTTCAGTGGCGAACTCTTTATTTACCTCGCAGTTAGGCTAGTGTTGCTTGATCAGGCTCGCGCTGCACTGGTCCAAACTGATAAACGGTCCACACAAACACAATAACGAGTAACTGTTAGCTCAGTTTCGTTCCGCTTACATTGCGTTTGCCAGTTGATGTTGTGCTCGCGCCTACATCCAGCGGGAGAACCCGAAGATGCGTACACTGAAGGAACCGCACTAGCTCTGAGTCTCACCCGGTTCTTACTTCGGTATCCCATGTTGAACTCCTTCATATCGCCGGGACGATAATCCTCCAATCTGAAGTGAACCCTACACACGACCGCGTTTTCCGAAGCCGACGCGGAAGAGAAATCCCGTCTCTTCACCTGCACAACCCGCACCCAGGCACAATAGATAGCACCGTCCTTTTTCCTGTTAGGAAACCGGTGGACTCGATGTCCTGACAGGCTGGAGTTTTTGCAAGCTCCACAAACACATACATTTACCATGACGATGATAAATTGAAATACAAAAACTACTGAAAACACACTGTCTCACGACCGCTCTTACTGAATACCAACCTACTCTGCACTGAGCTGCGGCAGAGCACAGCACACGTCTCCCTCGTGTGACGTAAAATGACGCGATGTTGAAAAAAAAGCGGCTTGTACGAGCAGTCAAAGAAACGCTCACTTTATCTACTAAATTGGTGTCATTATGTCGTTTTAAAACATTTTAAATCCTGCATTATCTTTTCATATGGTATTTTCATACACGGTTATATATTCATTTAGATTTTTTTTTTACCTGCAAGTTGCTCTTTAATGTATATACGGACTTCACCCTGTGCTGCAATATACATTTAGTTTTATATTTATTTACAGAAATCAGAAAATTGCTGATGTTATCGGATTTTCAGGTGAGAGTTGTCCTAGACGTGGCGCTGAGCTGCGCGTCCGGTGTGCGACCCCCTTTAGAGTTCTGTCACTTCAGTTTGGGTTACATCTTGGGTTGGTGACAGAGCTCTGGCATTCCCGGTCTGTCATGCGTTTGGTACAGTCTGGTTTGTTGTGAGCATATGGCTTGTCATGTTTTTCCTTGTGCCATGTGCTCCTGTCAGTTGTCTAGGAGACTGTTGCCCCCCCCCCCTTAATTTGCCTTTCTCATTACCCTCTTTTGTTTGCTTCATTAAGTCTCCCTGTGTTTGCAGTTCTGTGCTTGTTCGTTGTCTATGATCCCTCGTGTTTCCAGTTTCGCCAGATGCCAGTCTTGTTTTCCCCGCGGGGAGTTTTTGTTTGTAGTTTTGGTTTGTTTATTATTATTACTTTATTTACCATTCCGTGACACGCACGCACGCACACACACACACACACACACACACACACACACACACACACATATATATATATATATATATATATATATATGAGCTAGCTAATTATTGCTATATGACAGCATAGGCTAATTATTGACAGCTTTCTCAAATCACAAGTCTGCTATGCTATTACATATTGATAATGTAAATAACCTTGTGTATTTGTTTACAATATCAGTTAAAATGTCAATGTAGTGCTAGACATTTGTCCTGCATTAGTTATTGATTAGTTTTGCATGAATTATGAAACTTTTTCAGTAGTTCTCTGGGAAGCATTAAAAAAATAGTACTGTAGTTATTGATTAGTTAATAGTGAACTACCACTTTCATCGTTAATCAGTTTCTTTTTAGTTAATAGTAGTTACTAGATTGTTAATATTGTGTTATTCATTAACGAAGGAACCTTATTCCAAAGTGTTACCTATAATTATTCTATAAATGTTATTTAGTTTAACAGCAGCACCGCGAAGCACTGTGGTTCGAGATTTATTTGAATAATAAAAAATAAAAAAAACTTTATTCACAAATCGCACTCTGGTTGTAAGGATCCAAAGATCCCTGTGGAATTTAATATTGAGTTGAACATTTAGTTCATGACAACATGAGCAGGCAAAGGCAACATTCTCTCAACCCTCTGGGGTCTAAGGGGTTTTTGGGGTCCTTGAGATGTTCTGACATGCCCTGACATTTGTACTTTTTTCAGTTGCTTATAAACATATTAAAGGAGAACTCCGGTCAATTTTAACATTGAGCTCATTTTTTTTGTAAATTTGGAGTGCTGTCAATACAGAGAACAACGACAAAAATCGGTGTTGCCTACACCATGTTATCCTCTTTTTAAAATTTGCACCCTGTTGACTTCAATGGGGCAAGTTTTAAACCTGCTTTTAGCCTCTTAACATCCTTGATGTGTCATTACAAGTGCACAGCTAATGTGAGTGATTCCTTCAGAGTGATCACGGGTGAATCTGACTGCAGTAGATGTGAAAGATATTAATAAAAATGATGTTATTTCAGCCAGCGCACATACCTGTATTTTCTTCCTGTTTTCGGTCGAAGTCCATAGTAATCAATTGTCGAGTTCACGCGAGTGATCATAGGTAACTAAACCTATGCACGTGAACTCGACAATTTTTTTTTTTCACTGATAAGGAAAAAAACGAGCCTATCGCGCCGGCGCGATAGCCGACCTCAGGGGGTTAATATCAGACAATATTTTCATGGACCGGCCTTTAAGGTGTTGGCGGATAAATACAACAAAATAAAATGATACGACCGGCATAAAAACTAGGGTATTTTTTAAATATAATAATAAACGTGAATCCAATGTGTAGGCCTACTCGCAACTTTATTAGCAGCGTCCTCGTAATATCGCGCCTAAAGACAACTGAGAACACAAACAAAATGCCCCCCAAAAGAAAAAAATCTCCATGTTTTCTGTGCTGATGCGTTCATGTAACATGTAAGGGTGGCGCAGCCAATAAAGCACCTAAAAGCTGTCACAACGAACCGGCAAAATTAATGATTATGAATATGTAAAATATAGCAGGAGACATTTTAATTGTTTACTAATAGACCAGTTTTTTTATGTCAGTGTCGGCTGGAAAGATGAAGTTGACAATGCTGACTCGCAATCTTCGCAGTAGTGAACGCGCCAGAGAGAAATGCACATTTCATACGGATTACATAAGCAGAGAGCAGTCTGTTTTCTTTCGTTTTGAATTATTCTGTTTAAAAGTGGACATTTCAAGCTTTCTATATATGTCTCAGGTCTGTGAGGCAAGTAGGCTAACTTATACGCTGAGTTTGGGTTAATTTATGAGACCAGCTCCAGTTCACGTGCCGGCGCCTCCATGTCGTGAATATCTATTTTCTAATATATTTACTTCTTATTTATTAAATCCAGACAATTGGTTGATGAAACATTGATTAAAATTAAGATACAATTAATACAAAACGAAATTAAATTTAAAGACAGGCTTTGTGCATTCTGTTTGAGGTCTCTGTGAAAGTGTTTAGTTTTTAGTGCCGCTTTGAGCGCTCACGTCCGTAACGGAGAACTGTCCTGTCCGTAACATTGTTTATTTTTTTGTGTGTGTGAAATAAATTTCTAAACAGTGTTGGGGGTAACGAGTTACAACGTAACGGATTACAGTAACGATATTACTTTTTTGGGTAACGAAATAGTTTCCGTCAAAATAAAAGATCATGTGCTTATATCTCTTTCAAGTATATAAATTAGTACAAAACTAATTGTGAAAGTTTCCTTTATTTTTCAGTGCATTTGTTTTACAATATATGTCTATTAGTGTGCTATTATTATTATGGCCAAAATGCCAGGGCCGATTTTTTTGTCACAGTCCAGCCCCGATTATGTGTCTACTACCACCGCGGACATTTGTCCTTTATCCTGTTGTTTGTGGATTTTACAGTGTAGTATAAGTATAAGTATACTTATACTTATACTTATACTACTGATATGACTTATACTCCGGAGCGATTTATAGTCCGGAAAATACGGTAAGTTGTTTATTCTTTCTGTGTGGCCCGGTATACCAAATCGGCCCGGGGGTTGGGGACCCCTGCAATAGACAATGAAATCTGCCAACATGCAGTATCACAGACCAATAACACACATTCCAGCCTGGAAACGCACAGTTCAGAGTAAAATAACTGGCTAGAAGTGTTTTTCAGAGAAACGAGTATGTGAACTTCGCATGTTTCCTCCAAATATGCAAACATATTATGGTATTTTTATACTTTAGTAGAGTGAAAAAGTCACATACAGCACCTTTAAAATATGAGTGTCATAATTTAAGATGCACACCTGTAATGTTAGTCTCTAAGGCACAAAGCTACTTAAATGCCCTAATTCAGGGTATTTCATTTGAGAGCTACTTTTTAAAAATGAAAGTGGCTGAGAGCTACTCATATTGTATAATACTTAAATATCTTAAATCTCTCAAATGAGCAAAAATGCTACCTGAAATACACCTGAGAGTTTTTGTGTAGCTGCTCATTTCAGAGAAGTTGTCTACACACAACTACTGGTTCATTTGCGTTAATAAAAGTCAATTTCAAAGTGAATTAAACTGGCAGACAAACAGCAGTAAAATTTCAAAGTTGGTCTTCATTCTGAACTAATATGCTACGTGAATGAGAGTGTATGCGAAATAACAAAGGTTCATGTTGGGAGACAAATATGATTTCACATTTAATGAGCGGACTGACTGCACTGTTTCCACAAGAGAGGAGTCTTTCATGCAGTCTCATGCACTCACGCAGTCTTTCACACGTTCCACGTTTCATCCGTCAGTCTGGTTTTGAATTTACATTTGATCACATTCATATCAGAAAATGCCACACTTTCCCAGAGTCCACTGCTCAAACATTCTAAAACTCTACAAAACCAGTTGAAACAACTGGATTGAACACTTCAATTGAAAACCTTTAAATACAGTAAATAAAACTACAATATGTATAATTGCTTAAGATATAGGGCCTACATTTGGTCACATCAAGAGATTTATCCTTAAACCGGTCCGTGGCGCAAAAAAGGTTGGGGGCCGCTGGTCTATTGCGCTCGCTCCTGTTGCATGAGCTCAAACTGGCATCCCGTGTGAGTCTGTGGAGGCGGGGCAGGAGAAACCACAATCTCCATTGCGCTCGCTCCTGTTGAAAGAGCTCAAACTGGCATCCCGTGTGAGTCTGTGGAGGCGGGGCGGGAGAAACCACAATCTCCATTGCGCTCGCTCCTGTTGCATGAGCTGAAACTGGCGACCCGTGTGAGTCTGTGGAGGCGGGGCAGGAGAAACCACGATTGCGCTCGCTCCTGTTGTGTGTGCTGAAACTGGCGACCCGTGTGAGTCTGTGGAGGCGGGGTGGGAGAAACCACAATCTCCATTGCGCTCGCTCCTGATGCGTGAGCTGAAACTGGCGACCCGTGTGAGTCTGTGGAGGCGGGGTGGGAGAAACCACGATCTCCATTGCGCTTGCTCCTGTTGCGTGTGCTGAAACTGGCGACCCGTGTGAGTCTGTGGAGGTGGGGTGGGAGAAACCACAATCTCCATTGCGCTCGCTCCTGATGCTTGAGCTGAAACTGGCGACCCGTGTGAGTCTGTGGAGGCAAGGTGGGAGAAACCACGATCTCCATTGCGCTCGCTCCTGTTGCGTGAGCTGAAACTGGCGACCCGTGTGAGTCTGTGGAGGCGGGGCGGGAGAAACCACGATCTCCGTTGCGCTCGCTCCTGATGCGTGAGCTGAAACTGGCGACCCGTGTGAGTCTGTGGAGGCGGGGTGGGAGAAACCACGATCTCCATTGCGCTCGCTCCTGTTGCGTGTGCTGAAACTGGCGACCCGTGTGAGTCTGTGGAGGCGGGGTGGGAGAAACCACAATCTCCATTGCGCTCGCTCCTGATGCGTGAGCTGAAACTGGCGACCCGTGTGAGTCTGTGGAGGCAAGGTGGGAGAAACCACGATCTCCATTGCGCTCGCTCCTGTTGCGTGAGCTGAAACTGGCGACCCGTGTGAGTCTGTGGAGGCGGGGCGGGAGAAACCACGATCTCCGTTGCGCTCGCTCCTGATGCGTGAGCTCAAACTGGCGTCCCGTGTGAGTCTGTGGAGGCGGGGTGGGAGAAACCACGATCTCCGTTGCGCTCGCTCCTGATGCGTGTGCTGAAACTGGCGACCCGTGTGAGTCTGTGGAGGCGGGGTGGGAGAAACCACGATCTCCATTGCGCTCGCTCCTGATGCGTGAGCTGAAACTGGCGACCCGTGTGAGTCTGTGGAGGCGGGGTGGGAGAAACCACGATCTCTATTGCGCTCGCTCCTGTTGCGTGTGCTGAAACTGGCGACCCGTGTGAGTCTGTGGAGGCGGGGTGGGAGAAACCACAATCTCCATTGCGCTCGCTCCTGATGCGTGAGCTGAAACTGGCGACCCGTGTGAGTCTGTGGAGGCAAGGTGGGAGAAACCACGATCTCCATTCCGCTCGCTCCTGTTGTGTGAGCTCAAACTGGCGTCCTGTGTGAGTCTGTGGAGGCGGGGCGGGAGAAACCACGATCTCCATTCTGCTCGCTCATGTTGTGTGAGCTCAAACTGGCGACCTGTGTGAGTCTGTGGAGGCGGGGCGGGGGAAACCACGATCTCCATTGCGCTCGCTCCTGTTGTGTGTGCTGAAACTGGCGACCCGTGTGAGTCTGTGGAGGCAGGGCGGGGGAAACCACGATCTCCATTGCGCTCGCTCCTGTTGTGTGAGCTCAAACTGGCGACCCGTGTGAGTCTGTGGAGGCGGGGCGGGGGAAACCACGATCTCCATTGCGCTCGCTCCTGATGCGTGAGCTCAAACTGGCGAGCCGTGTGAGTCTGTGGAGGCGGGGTGGGAGAAACCACGATCTCCATTGCGCTCGCTCCTGTTGTGTGTGCTGAAACTGGCGACCCGTGTGAGTCTGTGGAGGCGGGGCGGGGGAAACCACGATCTCCATTGCGCTCGCTCCTGTTGTGTGTGCTGAAACTGGCGACCCGTGTGAGTCTGTGGAGGCGGGGTGGGAGAAACCACGATCTCCATTGCGCTCGCTCCTGATGCGTGAGCTGAAACTGGTGACCTGTGTGAGTCTGTGGAGGCGGGGTGGGAGAAACCACGATCTCCATTGCGCTCGCTCCTGTTGTGTGTGCTGAAACTGGCGACCCGTGTGAGTCTGTGGAGGCGGGGCGGGGGGAACCACGATCTCCATTGCGCTCGCTCCTGTTGTGTGTGCTGAAACTGGCGACCTGTGTGAGTCTGTGGAGGCGGGGTGGGAGAAAGCACGATCTCCATTGCGCTCGCTCCTGATGCGTGAGCTGAAACTGGTGACCTGTGTGAGTCTGTGGAGGCGGGGCGGGGGAAACCACGATCTCCATTGCGCTCGCTCCTGTTGTGTGTGCTGAAACTGGCGACCCGTGTGAGTCTGTGGAGGCAGGGCGGGGGAAACCACGATCTCCATTGCGCTCGCTCCTGTTGTGTGAGCTCAAACTGGCGACCCGTGTGAGTCTGTGGAGGCAGGGCGGGGGAAACCACGATCTCCATTGCGCTCGCTCCTGTTGCGTGTGCTGAAACTGGCGACCCGTGTGAGTCTGTGGAGGCGGGGTGGGAGAAAGCACAATCTCCATTGCGCTCGCTCCTGATGCGTGAGCTGAAACTGGCGACCCGTGTGAGTCTGTGGAGGCAAGGTGGGAGAAACCACGATCTCCATTCCGCTCGCTCCTGTTGTGTGAGCTCAAACTGGCGTCCTGTGTGAGTCTGTGGAGGCGGGGCGGGGGAAACCACGATCTCCATTGCGCTCGCTCCTGTTGTGTGTGCTGAAACTGGCGACCCGTGTGAGTCTGTAGAGGCGGGGCGGGGGAAACCACGATCTCCATTGCGCTCGCTCCTGTTGTGTGAGCTCAAACTGGCGACCCGTGTGAGTCTGTGGAGGCGGGGCGGGGGAAACCACGATCTCCATTGCGCTCGCTCCTGTTGTGTGTGCTGAAACTGGCGACCCGTGTGAGTCTGTGGAGGCGGAGCGGGGGAAACCACGATCTCCATTGCGCTCGCTCCAGTTGTGTGAGCTCAAACTGGCGACCCGTGTGAGTCTGTGGAGGCGGGGCGGGGGAAACCACGATCTCCATTGCGCTCGCTCCTGATGCGTGATCTCAAACTGGCGACCCGTGTGAGTTTGTGGAGGCGGGGTGGGAGAAACCACGATCTCCATTGTGCTCGCTCCTGTTGTGTGTGCTGAAACTGGCGACCCGTGTGAGTCTGTGGAGGTGGGGCGGGGGAAACCACGATCTCCATTGCGCTCGCTCCTGATGCTTGAGCTGAAACTGGCGACCCGTGTGAGTCTGTGGAGGCGGGGTGGGAGAAACCACGATCTCCATTGCGCTCGCTCCTGTTGTGTGTGCTGAAACTGGCGACCCGTGTGAGTCTGTGGAGGCAGGGCGGGGGAAACCACGATCTCCATTGCGCTCGCTCCTGTTGTGTGTGCTGAAACTGGTGACCCGTGTGAGTCTGTGGAGGCAGGGCGGGGGAAACCACGATCTCCATTGCGCTCGCTCCTGTTGTGTGTGCTGAAACTGGTGACCCGTGTGAGTCTGTGGAGGCAGGGCGGGGGAAACCACGATCTCCATTGCGCTCGCTCCTGTTGTGTGTGCTGAAACTGGCGACCCGTGTGAGTCTGTGGAGGCAGGGCGGGGGAAACCACGATCTACGATATTCTGAATTTGGACTATTTCCACCACTAGTTGTCATCCTTACATACTGCACCTTTAAGATATGCTTTCAGTTAAAACAGCTCAAACATGCATTTTAGTCTGAGACTAGACTCAAACCTTGTCTGTGAAACCAGCGGATGAAGTCTAAATTATCATAATTGACATCATGTCGAAATTATGAATTACCAAATAGAAATTGATTTTAGAAGTAGAAATTATGACATACTAAGTCAAAATTATAACAAAATTTTGAAATTATGAAATCATAATTATGGAATAGAAAGTAATTATTTTGACTTTCATGTCATTCACTTTTTCAAAATAATTATGATTTATGTCATAATTTTGACTTTGTCTCAGAATTATGACTTAGTATGACAATTGCAAATTGTTATATTTATTTTTATATTTATATGTAATTCAAAAATTATAATTCATAATTTTCTATTTAGTACTTCATATTCGGTAGCTTATGTGATCTCAAGTGATTTAGTATGCCATAATTATGACTTTTTAAATATGATTTACAAAAGCATGATGTTTTTTTATGTGGCGGAAATTAGTTTAAAATCACGACTTTAAAGGAAACAACGACACCTAGAAACTCATTACGCGCTTTCTTTCCTCATTGAAACTTCAACCGCAGTATAAAACATTATTTGCGTGCATAAGATGCGTTAGAAGTGTCTTACTTTAAAGTTGTTGATGATGATGATGAGAATGATATTGACTTTGCGGTTGTTCATTGTAATACGGTTTTCAATGGGAAAATAAATGAGCGCGAACTGCACCGTTTGTTGCGGAAAACGAACGATCATGTGACTTGGGGATGTGTGTCGGCACCCTCTGTTGATCAACTGCGCACAGCACAACGGATAAAGCTTTAAAGTCCCCCTGTAGTCAATTATTTTATCCCTTAAATCTCATCTTTGATCACCAAAATTGCATATTTAAGCATTTTTCCTAGAATGGTAAGAAATAATCATACATGAACTTTGCTTTAAAAAAAAGTTATATTGACTGACCCACAATTTTCTGCATACATATTAAATGTAACTTTATTTAAAATACTATCCATGCGTTAATTTGATGAATGGTTTAATATTTTAAGTTAAGATTCGCAACGTGGCCAGAGGGCAGAGTGGTCAGACCAATCAGTGTCGTTGCTGAGCACCATGTGATTCAATCAGGAAGTGACCGCGTCATCCGCGAGTGCCTGTCCTCATTCTACATTCCTCATTTCACATATCATAAAGAATGCCATATATGTGAAAAAATGTCTTTGAGGCTTTACAAGTACACACTGTTAAAAATCACATATCAAGGTGTGTAGTCAAATGTTTGTGTTTTACAACACAGTCGTTCCACTTCATGTTTAATTCAACCTGTTACTGCCGTTTCTTTGTAACTATTTATGAAATTTACAATCAATTTCTAAGTGAAAGTTGTTTCAAAGTAAATCTGACTCAATTCTGTATGTACGCATATAAACACAATATGTGCCCTATTTTAACGATCTGAAACGCAAGTATCAAGCGTGAAACGCAAGTAACTTTGTGGGCGGCTATTATTCCGGCGGGATAAATGACTCTTGCGCCCGACGCAAATCTAAAATGTGTTGGTCTGAAGTCGCTTCATTGCTCATAGGTGTGGTTTGGGCATAACGTGAAATAAACCAATCAGAGCGACATCTCACATTCCCTTTAAGAGCAGGCGTGCTTGTTCCATGGCGGATGCTATTATAAAGGCGGATCTGCCAGGAGCGGATCACAGCCGAGGAGACCGACGTTCTCGTCAGGGCCGTAAAACACAGAGAAGTGACATTGGGGATGGGAACATGCGCCGCTGACTTTAGACGAGGTTTCTCCTGGTCAGTGGAGGAATTGTTTTCTGAAACTGCAAAATAGCACCAGGGAACGTTTGCGCCGGAACACGCCTCCTCTTTCCGCTGAACCGCCCCGGGAGCGCAAGTTCATTCCCTAATTTACCGACGTGCATCTGTGGAGGGAAGAGTCCGCTGTGCGTCGGGTGCAAAATAGGAATGACACATGCAAAGTCAAGTACGCTTGGTGTAAGATAGGGCTCTACAAGTCTTAAAGGGAATCATTCTGTCATCATTTATACACCGCCTTTCCAAACCTGCATGACCTTCTTTTTTTCTGTGGATAATAGTGGAATATATTTGTAAAAAGTTTTTTTTTTTTTTTTTTTTTTGTCCATTCAATGGAAGTCAAAGGTAACCAAGACTTTGAAACATCATATTTTGTGTTCTATGCGGGTTTGGAATGACTTGTTCAGTTTTGCAGTTAATGTGATCTGGAAATGTTTCTCAGATTCACTGGGATTTCAGGGAAAGCTTTGGTGCTTTACAGGTGTTATAGAGGGTGTAGCTAGAAGAACAAAGCTCTAGTGTGCAGTCATTGTTCAACACTTGTCATTATGAACGGCAGCTACTGCCACTTTAACTTTCGCTCAAACAATACATCTAGTTATTGGATCTGACAGATCGTAGGCCTCACTGACCTAAGCTCATTTGCCTCAGTTTTTGAGTGAAAAACATTGTGTGGATAAATTCATCAATATTTAACAAAGTCAGTGAAATATTTGCACTGTTTATCACACTCATGTGCTTTAATGTTTAAGCAGAAAGTTTGTTTTAAAATGCTTCATTTTGTACAAAATTGCACAAAGTCACTCTTGTCCTACAAAAATAGCATTTAGTAACAGACCTACGATTAATACGTCTCAAAAATTAATACCCAAACCTGTGTTAACTGAAAGAAAACAAGTTGACAAAATGATTGAA
The DNA here is from genome assembly GCF_964197995.2 of Scardinius erythrophthalmus. Lineage (NCBI taxonomy): Eukaryota > Metazoa > Chordata > Actinopteri > Cypriniformes > Leuciscidae > Scardinius > Scardinius erythrophthalmus. The sequence continues at coordinate 69,618,212 of NC_138222.1, read as the reverse complement.
TCGGAAAGCCAGTCATTTTTTGACCCAGAAAATCACAAGTGTAACAATGTGGGAGGAAATTCAGTTAGTTAAAATGTATGATGATAAGAATGTTATTGCTGGTTTGTGCCCATATAATGCTGTTTTAGAGGTTCTTCATTTTGTTTTAGAGTCTCCTACAATAGGTTTAAAAGCATCCGAGGTCAAAATACACTTTCAGTTTTTACTTTACACTTTAACATGCTGTTTCTCTGCAGTCAATGAAGACTATCTGTGGGCGTTATGCAAATTAGCTATAAACCTACAGGTTCAGCAGGAAATCTGACTGGAATCACTTCTTTTGCTTCGTTTCTTAGTTCAATTACAGACAATATACAATGCAAAAAATACAAGGCGTTGTAATACAGTTCAGAGTGTATAAAGAATATCAACAACAACTAAAATTTAAAAATTAAAAATGACACTAATAATAAATGAAACAAAATACTGGGATAAAAAGTGCTATAATATTAGGGCAGTTACATGATCTTGAAAAGCTTTACATTTTTTATTGTTTTTATTATTTTATTAAGTGCAGTGAGTTTGCTTCTTTCTTCTCTGAGAAAATCAATAATATCAGAAAGGTGATCAGCACATCCTTGAGTTGCTCTGGGGTCAGTCAGATCAGACCACCTGAGAAAGTAGTTACTATGTCTGATTTCAAAGAAATAGATGGCAAAATTTTGGAAGAAACCATACAGCACCTTAAAACATCAACATGCACCCTTGACACACTTCCCACATCTTTTTTCAAAAGTGTGTTAAACAGTTTAGAAGCAGATCTTCTAGAAGTGGTAAATGCCTCACTTCTCTCTGGGAGTTTTCCAAACTCCCTGAAAACTGCAGTTGTCAAGCCCCTCCTGAAAAAGAGCTTGTCCTCTCCTGAAAGAGAACGTCTGGATAAGACCATATTAAGCAACTATAGACTGATCTCAAATCTTCCTTTCATAGGCAAGATCATTGAAAAAGTTGTCTTCAATCAGCTGAACAAATTCTTAAGCTCGAATGGATACTCTGACAATTTTCAATCTGGTTTCCGACCGCACCACAGCACAGAGACAGCGCTCATAAAGATCATAAACGATATTCGCTTAAATACTGATTCAGGCAAATTATCAGTGCTGGTACTACTCGACCTCTTCTTTTAGGAGACAAAAACTCCATTTATCTGCACTTTGATCTGTGAAACTTTGCAGACACAAACATCTCTATTACACACTTGCGAAAGGCAATATCCCAAAAACGATAATAGGATGCTCTTCAAAACACATTCAGTTTATAAGTGCTATTACACAAATCTTTTATGTATGATTGACAAACACGCATCACATCAAGTTTATTAGTTTGTTAGAAACTGTTTCCTTCCCCTCGGGCTTCAGGAGTTTAGCTGAACACTCTTATAAAGCTCACTGACCGCAGTGGCAACAAAAGACACACGGACAGCTGTTTATTGCAAAATAAAAATAATCTTATAAATATGTTATTATCTTAATGTAATTTCCCTGACAGCATAATCACGCACGCCATGAATGCTCCTCTTGAAATGGCTGTCATTCTCTTCAGGTTTTTCAGCATATCACTATGAGGAAAGGTTTGTTTGCTTTCTGTGGAGTATGACAGAAATCATGTGAATGTTGATTCCCTTGACACACACCCTGTTATTATTTACTTGATATATTGACTTCTCTTCTCTGCATAAGGACTGACAGTAAAAGGTTCTAATTGAAACACAAAATAAGTTATTTTTACACGAATGCTTCAGGTATTTGAAGATACAATTATGTGCAGAGCAATATACACTCACCTAAAGGATTATTAGGAACACCTGTTCAATTTCTCATTAATGCAATTATCTAATCAACCAATCACATGGTAGTTGCTTCAATGCATTTAGGGGTGTGGTCCTGGTCAAGACAATCTCCTGAACTCCAAACTGAATGTCAGAATGGGAAAGAAAGGTGATTTAAGCAATTTTGAGCGTGGCATGGTTGTTGGTGCCAGACGGGCCGGTCTGAGTATTTCACAATCTGCTCAGTTACTGGCATTTTCACGCACAACCATTTCTAGGGTTTACAAAGAATGGTGTGAAAAGGGAAAAACATCCAGTATGCGGCAGTCCTGTGGGCGAAAATGCCTTGTTGATGCTAAAGGTCAGAGGAGAATGGGCCGACTGATTCAAGCTGATAGAAGAGCAACTTTGACTGAAATAACCACTCGTTACAACCGAGGTATGCAGCAAAGCATTTGTGAAGCCACAACACGCACAACCTTGAGGCGGATGGGCTACAACAGCAGAAGACCCCACCGGGTACCACTCATCTCCACTACAAATAGGAAAAAGAGGCTACAATTTGCACGAGCTCACCGTTGAAGACTGGAAAAATGTTGCCTGGTCTGATGAGTCTTGATTTCTGTTGAGACATTCAGATGGTAGAGTCAGAATTTGGCGTAAACAGAATGAGAACATGGATCCATCATGCCTTGTTACCACTGTGCAGGCTGGTGGTGGTGGTGTAATGGTGTGGGGATGTTTTCTTGGCACACTTTGGGCCCCTTAGTGCCAATTGGGCATCGTTTAAATGCCACAGCCTACCTGAGCATTGTTTCTGACCATGTCCATCCCTTTATGACCACCATGTACCCATCCTCTGATGGCTACTTCCAGCAGGATAATGCACCATGTCACAAAGCTTGAATCATTTCAAATTGGTTTCTTGAACATGACAATGAGTTCACTGTACTAAAATGTCCCCCACAGTCACCAGATCTCAACCCAATAGAGCATCTTTGGGATGTGGTGGAACGGGAGCTTCGTGCCCTGGATGTGCATCCCACAAATCTCCATCAAATGCAAGATGCTATCCTATCAATATGGGCCAACATTTCTAAAGAATGCTTTCAGCACCTTGTTGAATCAATGCCACGTAGAATTAAGGCAGTTCTGAAGGCGAAAGGAGGTCAAACACTGTATTAGTGTGGTGTTCCTAATAATCCTTTAGGTGAGTGTGTATATATATATATATATATATATATATATATATATATATATATATACATATATATATCCCGTGGGCTCACCACCTACAGGAGGGACTGTATGGGGCGGGGGCCTCGACAACCCGATCCCTGGACACGGAAACTAGCTCTAGGGAAATGGAACGTCACCTCGCTGGCGGGGAAGGAGCCTGAGATTGTGCGTGAGGTTGAGAGGTACCGACTAGAGATAGTCGGGATCACCTCCACACACGGCTTGGGCTCTGGAACCACACTCCTTGAGAGAGGCTGGACTCTCTACCACTCTGGAGTTGCCCATGGTGAGAGGCGGCAGGCTGGTGTGGGTTTGCTCATAGCCCCCCAACTCAGCCGCTCAAACTGTGTTGGAGTTTACCCAGGGTCGCTTTCCTGCGCCTTCGGGTCGGGGATAGGTCTCTCACTGTCGTGTGCGCCTACGAGCTAAACGACAGTGCAGAGTAGCCGGCCTTCTTGGGGTCTCTGGGAGGGGTGCTGGAAAATGCTCAGACTGGGGACTTCGTCGTTCTACTGGGGGACTTCAACGCCCACGTGGGCAGCGACAGTGACACCTGGAGGGTGATCTGAACCCATAACGAACATCATGTTCAAGCATAAGGGTGTCCATCAGTGCACGTGGCATCAGGACACCCTAGGCCGGAGGTCAATGATCGACTTTGTGGTCGTTTCATCCGACCTCCAGCCATATGTCTTGGACACTCGGGTGAAGAGAGGGGTGGAGCTGTCAAATAATCATCCCCTGGTGGTGAGTTGGATCCAATGGTGGGGGAGGAAGCTGGACAGACTCGGCAGACCCAAACGTACTGTAAGGGTCTGCTGGGAATGTTTGGCCGAGTCTCCTGTCAGAGAGATCTTCAACTCCCACCTCCGGCAGAGCTTCGACCGGATCCCGAGGGAGTCTGGAGATATTGAGTCCGAGTGGACCATGTTCTCCACCTCCATTGTCGAAGCGGCCGCTCAGAGCTATGGCCGTAAGGTCTCCGGTGCCAGTCGAGGCGGCAATCCCCGAATCCGGTGGTGGACACTGGAAGTAAGGGATGCCGTCAAGCTGAAGAAGGAGCCCTATCGGGCCTGGTTGGCTTGTGGGACTCCTGAGGCAGCTGACAGGTACCGGCAGGTCAAGCGGACTGCAGCCCGGGTGGTTGTGGAGGCAAAAACTCTGGCCTGGGAGGAGTTCGGTGAGGCCATGGAGAAGGACTACCGGCTGGCCACGAAGAGATTCTGGCAAACCGTCCAGCGCCTCAGGAGTGTGTGTGTGTGTGTGTGTGTGTGAGAGAGAGAGAGTGATCTAAGAATAAACCCCCTTCAGGTGTGTGTGTGTGTGTGTGTGTGTGTGTGTGTGTGTGTGTGTGTGTGTGTGTGTGTGTGTGTGTGAGAGAGAGAGTGATCTCAGAATAAACCCCCTTCAGGTTTGTGTGTGTGTGTGTGTGTGTGTGTGTGTGTGTGTGTGTGTGTGTGTGTGTGTGTGTGTGTGTGTGTGTGTGTGTGTGTGAATAAACCCCTTCAGGCTGATGAAGACCTGATCCTGATCACCCTGTCGGGTTTATTCTGAGATAACAACCGGCTAGATGTACATTATCCCTCACTAGTATTTTGATTTCAAAAGAGATGACCACATGCAGAATCAAGTTATATACATGTAAATCACGGGCAGCAAAGAGAAATAGAGATGAACCCTTTCTTATAAAAATAGAGATTAATACAGCTACAACTACTGCCTCTCTTACAGCAATGACAACACAACTTACATCTACATCTGAAGACAAGGCCACAACTCCTTCAACATCTACAATAGAACATAAAGCTACAACTACTTACCTACACTCAGCAACAACAACAAAACTTACATCTATAATGGAAACAACGCCAACAACTCCTATAACATCTACAACAGAACATACAGGTACAACTACTGCTCCTCTTACACAACTTACATCTACATCTGAAGACATGGCCACAACTCCTTCAACATCTACAACAGAACATACATCTACAACTACTGACCCAATTACAGCAACGACAACAACACCACTTACATCTACATCTGAAGACAAGGCCACAACTTCTTCAACATCTACAACAGAAAATACAGCTACAACTACTTCCCCTCTTACAGTGACGACAACAAAACTTACATCTACATCTGAAGACAAGGCCACAACTCCTTCAACATCTACAACAGAACATAAAGCTACAACTACTTCCCTACACTCAGCAACAACAACAAAACTTACATCTATAATGGAAACAACGCCAACAACTCCTATAACATCTACAATAGAACATACAGCTACAACTACTGCCCCTCTTACAGTGACGACAACACCACTTACATCTACATCTGAAGACAAGGCCACAACTCCTTCAACATCTACAACAGAACATAAAGCTACAACTACTGCCCCTGCAATGGATTATCACAATTAAAGCAGCACTCAGTAGCTTCGGGATTTCTTCGCTGTATTCTCGCTTTTCGCTCGCAGGTTTCTCTCTAGAGCTCCCCCCACAGCTTCGGAATAAATATTTGACAACACTGTTGTAAAAACTCTTTGGTGATTCTCAGACACAGAGGCTTGTAGATCAACGACATCAAAGCAGATGGGACATTCTTTAAAACGTCTTCTTCCTTCGGGTTCGGACAGCGTGAGGGAGCGCAATAATGACAGTATTTGAGCAGATTTCTTTTGGCCGTAAAGCAATTGTTTACATCGCGAGACCTGATATCACGCGATACTTCCTGCCGCGGCAGCCGGCGGCCCGCTGTCTCAAAGTTGCAAGTGCGAATTTTCCGCTCACGGGCACCAGGGGGGTGCGAAACGACCACCATTCAACCCGAAATAAGTATTATAACCATTCCAATGACTCCGAAGCTGTTCAGTTAAGGTAAAAAAGTTACTTAGTTCACCTTTAATACCGTTCCCAATTATCCTACATCCTAGGATATATACATAGATAATCTTGCGGTAACTAAAAAGAGCCTATCCTTTAGTCGTGTCCTCAAGAGTGAGGTGATCAGTCTATACAAATTTGTATTCTATTATAACAATAATAGATCTCCCCTTTGTATTATAAGTCTACTTTTTGTGGTACTCTTAAATAGGGATGTTCCGATGCCACTTTTTCACTTCCGATACGATACCGATGCCGCAGCTTTGGCTATTTGCCGATACCGATATCAATCCGATATTTTTATTTTATTCTTGAACTAATACTACTAATAATAAAATATATGGAAGCACTTTGCTCAATTAGCCACATAAAACACATCTCACTCAAATGGAGAACAAATACTTCTCCAGTATATAGTCCACAACAACAGTTAATAATGAAAGACTGCCACCCTTTATTCAAAAGACCTTGAGATATGTTTGGTAATTGTACCTGAATGAATTTAAAATTAATTTGCTATATTTCAAATCAATATATTTGTTTCCTTAAAATTTTAATTAACTTTAATGTTATTCTCATCTGAATTATAAATAATTTATTTCTGTATAAAATAATACTACCATTAAAAACATTTTTTCTTTTTTAATCAATGTAGAATGTGTAACTTCAAAATAAACAGATTAGTGCTCTGTTTTAGGACAATGAATGAAACCCAATGCAATGATGAATGTCCAAAAGATTAGATAATTTTTGCTTTTAAACAGCGTGTGTGTGTGTGTGATTTTGGTTGGGTGGCAGTTGTAGGTAGGGATGGCGAAAACTAAAAATGTTCTTGACCGACCACCGAGCCTCATTAGCCGGTTGAAACCGGTTAACCGATTAGTTTAAAATATGCTACGCTATTTGAAATAACAGCCATTTCGAGCCGCTCCTGCAATTTCGCAACTCTGTCGCATCGCATCTCTCTGCCGCTCTGCTTCCAGCTCACACACACACTCACGTCACTTTTTTAAATCCCCTACAGCGCGAAACATGAGTCCCGCAAACGCGGCGCTGAGGAGCTTGTATGTGTAATCGGAGGACAAATGGCTCCTTAGTTTCGAAATGGTTTGGGTACAAGGTGATCGCGTTAAAAAATAAAGATGTTTGTCTAGCGTTAGAAGCTCATTTGAAACATTGCCGCAGCTCATTTAAGAAAATGACAGCTCTGAAGAGACGCCACTTTAACCTCGAGTGTTTTAGCCTGTAGCCTTTACTTTTCGCAAACCTTGTGAGCGCGCGAACCCAAACACTGTGACCTCGCGCCAAATGTTTTTAGTGATTTATTAAGTACAAACAGGCGAGTTATGAAAAATTGAGTGTGAGGGATTTGTTCACTTCACACAAAAAGATCTTGGAATGAGATGGCGAACTGTAGTAGTGTTTAGTCCACTGTCTATAATAGCCTAATTTAGAGATCACTTTTTTTTTTTTTTACCGACTACCGACAACTTTGATCGGTTAACGTTGATACGGTCAACCATCGGTCAAACGGTCATCGGTTAACATCTCTAGTTGTAGGTTACATTTTGACAAGAGTTTACAGTTTGACAAAAGCACAATGTTGTGTTTTACACAAATATAAGTAGGCTAAACACTTTTTTTAATGATGTCCTGCAAAATGATGGAGTATGTTTTTATGTTTCCACTGTTCGATCGCGCCCGTGCCTCTCTTTCTCTCTCTCTCTGACACACACACGCACATACATTCCAGCATTGCAATCTTGACATAGCAGCCTGTTCATTTTGCTGCGTTCACACCAAACACGAATAGAGCATCAAATTCGTGTCTATCGCGTCTAGTTCGATGCTTGAACAGTTTGAATCCATTCGTTTGAAGCGAAATAGACGTGTGTTCAGAACTAAGGCGGGGCTACAGATTAGGTGTCCCTAAAGAACCCGCATATGTCTTTGTGCGTATCTAACAGTAGTTCCGCGTTACATTAATTAATGTGCACGCGAGTTTTATTTATTTTTATACCGTGTATTCTCCGTGTAAATCCATGCACCGAACTGTGACGCACGTACCGTACGTTCCACCCCTAATAGGTATCGGATCATAGGTATCGGATATATTTTTTTCTCCCCTCCGATATCCAATCTAGCGCTGGGCCAGTTCTGGGCCAGTATCGGCACGATACCAATGCCGTGGATCGGATCGGGACATCCCTACTCTTAAACCTTGTTCGCTATACAACAACCATGTCATATGCTTCCTCTTTGGCTAGGCTTAATGATCAATCAAATCTCATAATGATTATTCTTTTATTAAAAAGAATGCTCACCCTCTGGTGTCGTTTTCTCCAGGAAGGATCTTCCCGGATCCAGGTAGAAGAATATGACTCGTACTCAAAAATCCAAGGTCCAGTCAGATGATTATAATAAATGTTTTAACAAAATGTATTAAATTAATCAAATGAAAAGAATACTTGTTACAGATTTATAAATGAGTACTATGGAATAACAAATTTAACCCTCTGGGGTCTAAGGCGTTTTTGGGGCCCTTGGGATGTTTTGACATGCCCTGACATTTGTGCTTTTTTCAGTTATTTATAAACATGATAATGGCAAAGGTGTAAATTCACTCTATATAGCACAAACAGGGCTACCATAATATGTGAGCAACATGAATGTAGATGTTTTTAAGAGAATAATGTTTATGCGTGGTTATTGGAAAAAAATTAAAATGAAAGTTGCTGAAATAAGACCACAAAACATACTAAATATGTGTAAATAAGACTTTTGACTAATGGATGTTGTCGCTTCGAGTTCTGGTTTCAAAATTATGTGTAAATAGTCTTGCTTTATCGTTCACATAAAACAATACATTGATTTAAATTGTGTAAAACAGGTTTTGCTTGGAAAGCCAATATGCGAGGGGGACGTAAATGGGGAGTAGTTTACACCTGAGATTACAATGTCCCACCCACTCTGCATAATGAGCCATTTATTCAGGTGTGACACTGACTGAGCCACAATGCAAGGACAAAAGATATATTTAGAAGAAGACTTATATTGACCATTTAAGATTTTGCTTACATCTATCTTGTAAATATGTTTTGCTATTTTATTAAAAAGGTTACAATTACAACAATAATTACAATTTCAACAATATTTCAAGTGTACTCTTTCTTTGTAAAAAAAAATATTATAGGCCTACATTTTATCATTTATATTCATTAGTTTGAATATAGCCAACATTGGAACAGCTAACATCTTAGTTGATGACTTTATTTTTGACAAAAATAGTATTTAACAAATGAGCAGAAATTGCTAAACAAAAGCTTATTTGATGTGGCAGTATATTCTACAGTAAAAACTGTACCCAAATCTAGTCAACAAAATGTTGTCTTTCATATTTCGCCTGACTGTAACGTTGTTTTTATGAAATATTAGGGCATATAAATGTTAATTTGCAGTTTAATATGTTGCTTATACAAATAGCCTACATTTTATTTCAACATATTTCAGTCGATTTTTACTCATCTCAGTATAGGAATACAGTTTGCTGAAACATCATCATTCATTCACACGCAGAAAGCGATTTAAATTTAAACGGTCTTTTTGCGAGCTGTGGTAAACAGCGCGCACCTCTGCCGTTCATTCATCACAAACGCGATTCACTTGAGAAGGAAAAAAACTTACTACAGTATTCCTCAGCTCAGTCGGATCCTTGCTCCTCGAAATACCCGCACTTCTGAGGTACATTTTCCATTATTATTATTCCTCACAGCGCTGCGAGACTGTGTAAACAAGTAATGATCTGAATAAACTTGTGTTTTCTCGAGCTGATATGTGGGTGTTCACAGGTTTGCATGGATTGCCTCAGTCATTTGCGTTTGAATAGTGCGCACTCTCCGTGGGCGAGGTCACATTACAAATAATTAGATGAGAGAACGACTGACATCTCGCTCTTTTCTTACAGATTACATGAACTGAGAATATTTGTTTTTTATATAAATTACTTCATTTAAAAGAAGATAATTCAAGCTTCATGCCTGTGTGTCTGTATGTCTGTTTGACTGAGTATTCACTGAGTTATGGTTCATTTTTGGATGCGTTTCAGAATTGACTTCACTGCCAGAGAGAAAGCAGAACTCGCATCATGTTTATTTTTCTTTATTTGGCAAAAAGCACAACACTTTGTTTTTATTGTGAGTATACACAAAAATAATACACACTTAACAGAAGAGATTGATGTATGAAACTGGTTGGTAAGATCAAAGTCAACAGAGTATTTGGACTCTCGTTTGAACTGATAAAAAAAAAAAACGAGCAAATCACGCCGGCGTGATTGCCGACCTCAGAGGGTTAAGAATCTATTTCAGATATGCTTCCTTACAAAAACATCACGGTGAAGAATACTGATTTTAGCATTTGAGGTATAAATAGTGTTGTCACGATACTAGAATTTCTAACTTCGATACGATACCTTGAAAAATATCGATATTCGATACCATTTTCGATACCACGGAGAAAAAAACTGCCACAATATTAAGGTTTTTTTTTTATTATTTAAAGCTAAATATAACAAGTCTAGAACATATATTTTACATTAACAAAAATGTCCTGAGGTAGTGCACTTGTTCAAAAGCCTCTCAGATTGCATTACATTCAAAAACCAATAAAGTGCAAGTAAAAAAAAAGTGCAATCTTTTGTATTTCCAAGTAAAATCAAATCCAATCACAATGTCAACAAAAGATACTTAAACTTCAAGCAAAAACAAAATCAGTGCAATCTAATGCATCAAGTATCAAATTAGTAAACAAAATAATTAAATGGAATCTGTTGCTGCGGTTTTATGCAGATTTTCTCTACAGAGGTGAGTGAGATTGACACCCATTACTGTATCCTACAGTTGTTTTGCAACTTTCAGATTTTGAGCTAGGAACACCAGCATGTCAATGTGCTCCTCTGTAAGTCGTGCCCTTCTTGCACTGCAAATGAGCCCTGATGTACTAAATACACGCTCTGAAGCTGAACTTGAAGCAGAGATACACAGATACTTCTTAGCAAACTGGGCAAGGTGAGGTAAAGTTGTCTCATGTGTCCTCCACCATGTGAGTGGGTCCTCTCCTGCACTGATTTCAGGCATCTTTTCATATACTGAAAACTCATTTTTGAGTTCTGTTTCTGCACCCTCACCTTCTTCTCTGGATGATGAACCCTCTCCATGTTCACTCTTTTTTTCCCCCTGTATGTTTGCTAACAGACTCTTCAGATCTGATTTAGTTTTTTTTTTGCTGGTTGCTGCTTGTCATCTGGAGATGATGTTTGCTGACTTTGGCCCCCTGCTTTTAGCAAATTGACACTGACCATAAGATTCTGTTTAACCTCCTCTCTTAAGGTTACAAAACTGTCCTTGAACCTTGGGTCAAGAAATGTGGCAGTGTTTAATATCAGCTGCAGATGTGTGTTCTCATATCTCTGTCTGAGATCTTCTCTGATGTTGTCTTTAAGTTGACGTTTTAGGTTGCTGTCACCTTCCTCAACTGTCAAAGTAGAGAAGATCTTCCAACTCAGAGGCAGGACTGCAGAGAGAGTGGTGTGTTTTTCACCACTAAGGGCATCCATGAAAGAGCTGACGGGGTTCAATACCTCTTTTACAGTCTCAAGAACTGTAATATCTGAATCTTTTGGCATGAGGTGCCATTTCTTCCGATCATCAGCTAGAACTGAACAGACAGCTTGCTGCTGTTCTAGAAATCTCTCCACCATCTCATAAGCTGAGTCCCAGCGTGTGGGCTCATCATGGATCATTCTGTGTTCAGGCAGTTGCAAATCTTTTTGTTTTTTCTTCAGCTGTCGCAACATCTTTGGTGACCTGCTGAAGGCAGACACTGTCTTTCTCAACCTCGACAGTGATCCAGACACACGGTCTATATCCAGGCCCTTGTTAATGGCAAGGTGCAAGTTATGCCCAAAGCAGGGGACCCATGTGAAGTCTTGCTGAAATGCTTTCGTGTTTGCTGAAGCATTATCAGTGGTGATACCAGCCATGTATGACATGTCCAACTTCCATGCTTCTTGTATCATCTCTTCCAATGCTCCCCTTAAGCATTCTGCTGTGTGCTCAGTGTTGAGCCCAACACAGCCCAAACACCAGCTCTGCATGTCCCAGGTTTCAGTGACAAATTGCAGAGTTACTGCCATGAACGTGGAGGTGGCCCTGCTTGTCCACAGATCAGTGGTGCATGAAAAAAAGGTTTTCCTTCCAAGATGGTTCATGACTATTTCTTTTGTTTTGTTATATAGGGCTGGGATTTCAGTGTGCATGAAAAAGTTGCGTGAAGGAAGGGCATACCTGTTGTTCAAATGTTCAAGAAGTTGTTTGAAGCCAGGTTTCTCAACAGTATACACAGGAACCTGATCCATGCATATGTACACTGCTACAGCCCTGTTCAACTTCTTGGCTTCATTTGAGTTTGCTTCATACTTTCTTTGCTGTTCAAATACAGCTGGTAGTGTAGGTTGTGATTGTGTTGTTTTTGTTGCAGGTCGAGTCTCATCTTCTTTCTGGTGCTACAAGAGAATGCAAAACTTTAATAAACATTTTTTTTTTTTTGACCACACTTTTAAAATGAACTGAATGAACTAATCTAAGAACTTAGGTTAATGGTAATAGATATTTGTTAACATAAATAAGCAATGAAAAATACTTACAAAACATTTGTTAATCAAAGTTAAAAGTTGATTTAAAAAGTTTAAAAAGTTGTTTTGTTGATTTAACATTCACTAATACATGTACTAATTAAAATCCAAAGTTCTATTTGTTAATATTTTTTCATTGGACCAGAGCTAACATGATCCGTTATATTTTTATTAACGTTACCTAATACCTACTGTTATCAAAGATTAAAATATACTGTAACAAATGCATTGCTCATCGGTCATAAAAGCTGGTTAATACATTAACGTTATTTGATGAACAGATTTAAATGCAAACGTGCGTGCAGCATCACACGCGAAAACAGTGCTCACTGGATCGACATGAAGTCGTCAAGTCACCTTTATTTATATAGTGCTTTTAACAATACAGATTGTGTCAAAGCTCTTAACAGTATTAAATTGGAGGATAGAGTGTCAGTAATGTATAATAATAATACCAACCGAATACAGATCCGGGTGTCGGTCTCTCAGGTGCTTTGCTATATTAGTGGTGTTAGCGCCTTTTGTTAGCACTGTTCTGTAGCATATCTTGCATATTGGCTTGCTTGTGTCCTTCGGCTTTCCGTGTTCATTTGCCTCATATGCAAAATACTTCCAGATAGCACTCCTGCTGTGTTCCTTATCAACCAAAGCCGGTCGCGCGGGCGCTGCACTCGCCATCTTTCCATTCACTTCACTTTAGCTAACCAGAGCGAATGAGACGAGTGCGAGTGCGAGTGCGACTGCGGGTGTTTTTCAACGCGCCTTTGGAGAGAAGTGAAAGTGAAAGCGCGGCTAGTATCGATACTTGGGAAATTAGTATTGGTACCGTTCAGATATTTCAGTATCGATATTTATCGAAATATCGATATTTTTGACAACACTAGGTATAAATGATTCTTATTGAGTTTCCAGCAAGAGATTCCTGCCAGACCTGTTTTTCCATTGTAAGTTAAATGAGTCAGATCACGGAGACTCTAAACTTTTGTCTTTGATGGCTCTTGGAGCCCCAGCCCCAGACGTTGAATGGTTGGGCTGATTGGATTAGCATATATGCGTTTGAAAAGTTATGCTGATTGGATTGAGACTGGTAACACGCTGGAGTCTAGGGTGGGTTGCTTAACCTGTATACTTCATTTACATGCTTTGTTCAACCTCAGTGTAAATCCCTCCCCCTAAATGTATATAAAATTGCAAGGCAACTTTCTTTAGATTAGATCTGTTGGAAGAACTGCAGCAACGCACAGCGAAGTTCTCAATAAAGAATAACTTCTGTTTGAACGCGATCCCAAAGTCTCCTGGTCTTCGATTCTGAGTTTCCAACAGTTTTTGGTGCCGTGGCCCGGATAGAGTTCCAGCTTCCTCACCTGAATCCAGATTGGAAACTTCAAGCTCAACAAAGATCTGACTGCATTCCAGACTGAATCTTCTGAATCCAGAGCGAAACTTCCAGCTGAACAAAGATTTCCAGACTGAATCTTTCTTTACAACCAAGGGTTGGTGAGTGCTACTCTATTCAAAATAACCTTTAAAGACCAGTACAAGTTTAATATCCTCTGCACCGTCAGAGAAGAGTTAACAGACAGCTGCAAGGTTTGGTTAACTAAGTTATCCTCTAAAGTTTTCTTTTAGAGATGAAATTTATCCTCTGTTGTTCAGGCAGGGAAGGTTAGCATTACGTGCTAATATTTTGGTTTATCGCCTGTTGTAGGCAGGGAAGTTAAGTGGGAAGTGTTGGTAATTTGGAAAGTTAACAATAGTTAAGCTGTGTTAACAAGTGTACCGTCTGTTGATCAGATACTTTTTTTGTGTTTGTGTGGTAACAAAGAAACTCACAAAATGGTTAGAAGGAATGCTAGGCTGATTCCAACAACTGAGAAAGGTGGACTAGCTACACCTTTATGGACAGACAGTGAATTAAAGTCTTTGTTAGGAGAGCACAGTCAGTCAGATTGGATTTGACAAAGAAATTTGGTGTTCACCCATAAAAAGTATGGTCTATTGAAGAATGCAAGAAGGTGTTAGGTGCATGTATCAGGAAGAACAATGTGAAAGGCATTATCTGCTGCCACAGAGAATTTGGTTTAGCGCTAGCTACACAACAGTCTCAGTGTAACTCAGAGCTAGAGAAACAGAACAAACAGCTGCGTGCTAAAGTATCCTCTTTGACTAAGAAATTAAACCACAACAAAGTTGCAGAAAAAAATGATGTGGAAGAAGTTAGTCAGACAGTTAACACTTATCCTGACTTACAAGCTTTCTTTGAAACAGATGTAGTGATCCAATCAGTAACTGATGAGCCTGCAGATTCAGTAAAGGTATGTGGCGCTAGGAAAAGATTTTTTAGTTGTCACTTGATGGCTGTCCTGAGACCCATATGCACCGACCACCTCACCTGCATATGAAGCCACAACCTCAAGAAAACAACTAGACCCACTGCCGAGCCAACCAACACAGAAGAAAAATACACAACGCAGAGACTCACCTACGGGAACTTCAGTCATCCATTAGAGAACTTGGACAAAATACAACAAGACATTCTTGATCTTTCAACAAAATTACACCAGATGACTGAAGATAATTCTTCATGGTTCGGAAACCTGTTAGGTAAACCCTGGCTATGGATCAAGGAAGTAGCAATTCTTAGGTTGCTTCTTCTACTTGTGTACTATCTATGCGTCCACAGTATCAAGTGTGTCAACCAACAAATGACTCGCGTTCAGCACAAGTCAAGTCAAGTCAAGTCAACTTTATTTATATAGCGCTTTTCACAATACAGATTGTATCAAAGCAGCTTCACAGTATTAAATAAAATAGTACATCAGTGTTTGTTTCTGGTGTAAAACATCCACGTTTGGTAATGCAGATCAATAGCACTGTTGAATCGATTAATCAAATTAAGTATCCCCAACTGAGCAAGCCGAAGGCAACAGTGGCAAGGAACCGAAAAACTCCATCAGGTGACCTAATGGAGAAAAAAAAAAACCTTGGGAGAACCCAGGCTCAGTCAGGGGCCAGTTCTCCTCTGGCGTTTATGAAGTAGAGACCGGATTTAACTGTAAGATTAAAATATTATATGAATGCCTGGCTGAAGAGATGCGTCTTTAATCTAGTTTTAAACTGGGAGAGCGAATCTGAGCAACGAACAGTATCAGGAAGGCTATTCCAGAGTTTTGGTGCTAAATGTGAAAATGCTCTCCCTCCTTTGGTGGATCTGGATATCCTAGGTATGACCAGAAGCCTCGAATTTAGTGATCTTAAAGAGCGCGATGGATTATAGGGCGATAGAAGATCCGTTAAATAAACTGGAGCTAAGCCGTTTAGGGCTTTATAAGTCAGTAGCAATACCTTGTAATTAATACGGAACTTTATAGGTAACCAATGTAGTGATGATAAAATCGGTGTTATATGGTCAAACTTTCTTGATCTAGTAAGAACTCTAGCGGCGGCATTTTGGACTAACTGTAGCTTGTTTATTGAGGATGCAGGACAACCAGCTAATAAAGCATTACAGTAATCTAGTCTCGAGGTCATGAATGCATTAACTAGCTTTTCTGCATCAGAAACAGATAGCATGTTACGTAATTTAGCAATATTTCTAAGGTGAAAAAATGCTGTTTTTGTAACATAGGAAATATGATTTTCAAAAGACAAGTTACAATCTAATATAACACCCAGGTCTTTTACTGTAGAGGATAAAGTAACAGGACACCCTACTATGTTAAAGTTGTATTGTGAGAGGTTTTGTGGGCGGTTTTTTGAACCGATAAGTATTACCTCTGTCTTATCTGGATTTAATAAAAGAAAATTGTGCGTCATCCAATCTTTTATATCTTTAACACACTCTGTCAATTTGGATAATTTAGCGTTTTCATCCGGCCGTGATGAAATATATAGTTGAGTGTCATCAGCATAACAATGGAAACTAATTCCATGTTTCCTTATAATATTTCCAAGTGGCAGCATATATATTGAGAATAATAGAGGGCCTAACACAGATCCTTGCGGCACTCCATAGTTTACTGGAGTTATGATCGATTTTTCTCCGTTTAAATAGACAAAATGGTAGCGGTCAGATAGGTATGATCTGAACCAGCTTAATGCTTGTCCTTGAACACCGGTATAGTTTTGTAGCCGATCTAAGAGTATTGTGTGATCTATAGTATTTCTTCCTGTTTTCTTCCTTCCAACACTTCCTGTTGTCGAATGCGCATGCGTCGCGTCTGAACGCGTTGTTGTCTTTGGAGCTCTATCGTTTTGATTTATAATTCTTGATTTTACTCTTTAAACTTACTTACAACAAACATTTTCTACTTTTCCTCACTGAGAAGCACTACTGCTCAAACCTCATAGTTACAACGCGGACTGTTGAGCAGACGTGTCTCAAGCCTGTTAGTGATTCTACGCTGGATACTCTTATAGGTTACTCCCGGGGATCACGGCTGAACGCGTCTTCTCAACACTCACTTACAAACATTTTTCACCTATCGTGCGTCTACTCTACACCCGTACCACTTAAAAGACGGATTATATCTAAGACGCTTGTCAGAAATTAGTATTAATTGATAGCATCACTGGTAGTGTCGTTGCTAACTTACTGTCCATCTGTTAAAATGGCGAATATATCAGATGCAAGTAGTCTACCTTTTGGTGCAGGTGAGGACACATTTGAGCTGCACGCGGTACAGTCTGAGCTGGAAGCTGTTGAGAAACAGATCCACGACCTTTTAGTGAGACAGGCCGAGCTGAGAGACCGGCGTTTGGCTCTTGAAACATCACGCGCTGATGCTCACAAATCAGAGATTAATGTTACTAACCGGCTGACTCCGACCTCGTCTACTCCGTGCGTTACTCGGCATCGGTTCCGAGCGCCAAGGTCGCGATCAGCCATGGTCTCGTTCACTCCGGCTCCAACACGCCACCACGAAGCCTGGATATTTCCGCAGCGGAAGACGCGAGTCAGGTCTAGACCAAGACCCTCTCCGACCCTCCCGGTTTTCGAGTTATCCACACAAAACCGCTTCTCCGCTCTTCGCGAAACAGAACGCGATGCTGTGATCATCGGTGATTCCATTGTTCGGCACGTCCATGCTACATCAGGTAAAAATAAGGTGCACAGTCACTGCTTTCCTGGTGCTCGTGTTTCTGAAATCGCTGCTCGCGTTCCCGAGATTCTGAACGATAACGAGCGCGTCGGAACTTTGGTATTGCACGCGGGAGTGAACGACATCAGGCTGCGCCAGACGGAAGTTCTGAAGAAAGACTTCAGGAATCTGATCGATACAGTACGCAGCACATCGCCTGATATAACGATCATTGTGTCAGGACCGCTTCCCACGTACCGTCTAGGACATGACAAGTTTAGTAGATTATTCGCGCTAAATGAATGGTTAACGTCATGGTGCAATGAGCAGAAACTGCTCTTTGTAAATAATTGGAATCTGTTTTGGGAGCGTCCTAGGCTATACCGTGCTGATGGCTTACACCCAAACAGATTCGGATCGGATCTTCTGTCAGATAACATCTCCAAAATGTTAAATACCTTTTGACTAGTAACCAAAAGTCCAAATCATAGTCTCTGCTGCACCAAATTAACTGATATAAATACTAGTGTAGAACATTGCATAGAAACTGTGTCTATTCCTCGTTTAGTGCGATCAAATAATAAATCTACTGCAGGATCTAGGAAAAATCTAATTGTTATTAAAACAGAAAATGTTGCTATTAGTAAACAAAAACAATTTCTAAAGCTAGGTCTTTTAAACATTAGATCACTCACACCTAAGGCAGTTATTGTAAATGAAATAGTCACAGATAATAGCACAGATGTACTTTGCCTTACTGAAACCTGGCTTAAACCAAATGATTATTTCGGTCTAAATGAGTCTACTCCATCAGGATACTCCTATAAGCACGAGCCCCGTCTGATTGGTCGTGGCGGCGGTATTGCAACTATCTATAGAGATATTCTCAATGTTACTCAGAAAACGGGTTATAAGTTTATTTCATTTGAAGTACTTGTACTAAATGTTACGCTCTTAGATGATAGAAAAACATCCCTATTATCTTTAGCCTTGGCTACCGTATATAGACCACCAGGGCCTTACGCTGATTTCCTAAAAGAATTTGCAAATTTTCTCTCAGATCTATTGGTCAATGTCGATAAAATATTAATTGTTGGAGATTTTAACATACACGTAGATAATCAAAATGATACGTTAGGGGCTGCGTTTATAGA
Source organism: Scardinius erythrophthalmus (assembly GCF_964197995.2). Taxonomy (NCBI): domain Eukaryota; kingdom Metazoa; phylum Chordata; class Actinopteri; order Cypriniformes; family Leuciscidae; genus Scardinius; species Scardinius erythrophthalmus. The sequence goes on along the minus strand of NC_138222.1, from coordinate 69,599,349 downwards.
CTTATTAAACTCCTTTGGGGTTAAGCAAAACGTTACCGGACCGACTCATCGTTTTAATCATACACTCGATTTAATTATATCACATGGAACCGATCCAACCGATATAGATATCATTCCGCAAAGTGATGATGTAACTGACCATTACATGGTAACTTGCATATTACGTACCCCGGTAATATATCATGCTGCGCCGCGTTATCGATTAGGCAGAACAATCCTTCCATCCACCATAGATAATTTTTCAAATTGCTTATCGGATCTGTCTCAGCTGCTGCCTGAACCTAAACAAACAGATGAACTAGACGAACTAACCAGCACTATGAGCACCGTTCTCTCTGGAAAATGGGATATTGTTGCACCTATGAGACTAAAAAAGGTCAGAGAGAAAATTAAAGCACCATGGTACAACAATACTACTCGTGTTCTAAAGAGAGAAACCCGTAATTTAGAGCGTAAATGGAAACAAACTAATTTAGAGGTTTTTAGAATCGCTTGGAAAGACAGTACGTCACGCTATAAAAAGGCCCTAAAAGCGGCCAGGGCTGAGCATCTCCGCAAACTAATAGAAAATAACCAAAACAATCCTAGGTTCTTATTTAACACCGTGGCTAGACTAACAAATAAACAAGCGTCACCTGAACAAAATATTCCGTTACAGTTTAGTAGTAATGATTTCATGAATTTTTTCACTGAGAAAATAGAAAACATCAGATCCACAATTGTAAACGTTCAATCTTCAATCGCGCCTTATAATTCAGCCTCGATTATCACCCCGTAAGAACAATTACAGTGCTTTACAACTATAGAACAAAAAGAGTTAAATAAATTTATCATTTCCTCTAAAACAACAACATGTTTATTAGATCCCATACCAACTAAACTATTGAAAGAAGTGTTACCTATAGTGGAAGAGCCTCTCCTCAATATTATTAACTCGTCTTTATCTTTAGGTCATGTTCCAAGAACATTTAAATTGGCAGTTATAAAACCACTAATTAAGAAACCACAATTAGACCCAAATAACCTAGCAAATTATAGACCCATTTCAAATCTTCCTTTTATGTCCAAAATATTAGAAAAAGTTGTGTCTGCCCAACTGGGCTCTTTCTTGCAAGAAAATGACACCTATGAAAAGTTTCAGTCTGGGTTCAGGCCGCATCATAGCACTGAAACTGCGCTCGTTAAAATCACAAATGATTTACTCTTAGCTTCTGACCAAGGCTGTATCTCAATACTAGTTTTACTTGATCTTAGTGCTGCGTTCGATACTATAGATCACACAATACTCTTAGATCGGCTACAAAACTATACCGGTGTTCAAGGACAAGCATTAAGCTGGTTCAGATCATACCTATCTGACCGCTACCATTTTGTCTATTTAAACGGAGAAAAATCGATCATAACTCCAGTAAACTATGGAGTGCCGCAAGGATCTGTGTTAGGCCCTCTATTATTCTCAATATATATGCTGCCACTTGGAAATATTATAAGGAAACATGGAATTAGTTTCCATTGTTATGCTGATGACACTCAACTATATATTTCATCACGGCCGGATGAAAACGCTAAATTATCCAAATTGACAGAGTGTGTTAAAGATATAAAAGATTGGATGACGCACAATTTTCTTTTATTAAATCCAGATAAGACAGAGGTAATACTTATCGGTTCAAAAAACCGCCCACAAAACCTCCTTCAATACAACTTTAACATAGTAGGGTGTCCTGTTACTTTATCCTCTACAGTAAAAGACCTGGGTGTTATATTAGATTGTAACTTGTCTTTTGAAAATCATATTTCATATGTTACAAAAACAGCATTTTTTCACCTTAGAAATATTGCTAAATTACGTAACATGCTATCTGTTTCTGATGCAGAAAAGCTAGTTCATGCATTCATGACCTCGAGACTAGATTACTGTAATGCTTTATTAGCTGGTTGTCCTGCATCCTCAATAAACAAGCTACAGTTAGTCCAAAATGCCGCCGCTAGAGTTCTTACTAGATCAAGAAAGTTTGACCATATAACACCAATTTTATCATCACTACATTGGTTACCTATAAAGTTCCGTATTAATTACAAGGTATTGCTACTGACTTATAAAGCCCTAAACGGCTTAGCTCCAGTTTATTTAACGGATCTTCTATCGCCCTATAATCCATCGCGCTCTTTAAGATCACTAAATTCGAGGCTTCTGGTCATACCTAGGATATCCAGATCCACCAAAGGAGGGAGAGCATTTTCACATTTAGCACCAAAACTCTGGAATAGCCTTCCTGATACTGTTCGTTGCTCAGATTCGCTCTCCCAGTTTAAAACTAGATTAAAGACGCATCTCTTCAGCCAGGCATTCATATAATATTTTAATCTTACAGTTAAATCCGGTCTCTACTTCATAAACGCCAGAGGAGAACTGGCCCCCGACTGAGCCTGGGTTCTCCCAAGGTTTTTTTTTTCTCCATTAGGTCACCTAATGGAGTTTTTCGGTTCCTTGCCACTGTTGCCTTTGGCTTGCTCAGTTGGGGATACTTAATTTGATTAATCGATTCAACAGTGCTATTGATCTGCATTACCAAACGTGGATGTTTTACACCAGAAACATACACTGATGTACTATTTTATTTAATACTGTGAAGCTGCTTTGATACAATCTGTATTGTGAAAAGCGCTATATAAATAAAGTTGACTTGACTTGACTTGACTATAGTATCGAACGCAGCACTAAGATCAAGTAAAACTAGTATTGAGATACAGCCTTGGTCAGAAGCTAAGAGTAAATCATTTGTGATTTTAACGAGCGCAGTTTCAGTGCTATGATGCGGCCTGAACCCAGACTGAAACTTTTCATAGGTGTCATTTTCTTGCAAGAAAGAGCCCAGTTGGGCAGACACAACTTTTTCTAATATTTTGGACATAAAAGGAAGATTTGAAATGGGTCTATAATTTGCTAGGTTATTTGGGTCTAATTGTGGTTTCTTAATGAGTGGTTTTATAACTGCCAATTTAAATGTTCTTGGAACATGACCTAAAGATAAAGACGAGTTAATAATATTGAGGAGAGGCTCTTCCACTATAGGTAACACTTCTTTCAATAGTTTAGTTGGTATGGGATCTAATAAACATGTTGTTGTTTTAGAGGAAATGATACATTTATTTAACTCTTTTTGTTCTATAGTTGTAAAGCACTGTAATTGTTCTTGCGGGGTGATAATCGAGGCTGAATTATAAGGCGCGATTGAAGATTGAACGTTTACAATTGTGGATCTGATGTTTTCTATTTTCTCAGTGAAAAAATTCATGAAATCATTACTACTAAACTGTAACGGAATATTTTGTTCAGGTGACGCTTGTTTATTTGTTAGTCTAGCCACGGTGTTAAATAAGAACCTAGGATTGTTTTGGTTATTTTCTATTAGTTTGCGGAGATGCTCAGCCCTGGCCGCTTTTAGGGCCTTTTTATAGCGTGACGTACTGTCTTTCCAAGCGATTCTAAAAACCTCTAAATTAGTTTGTTTCCATTTACGCTCTAAATTATGGGTTTCTCTCTTTAGAACACGAGTAGTATTGTTGTACCATGGTGCTTTAATTTTCTCTCTGACCTTTTTTAGTCTCATAGGTGCAACAATATCCCATTTTCCAGAGAGAACGGTGCTCATAGTGCTGGTTAGTTCGTCTAGTTCATCTGTTTGTTTGGGTTCAGGCAGCAGCTGAGACAGATCCGATAAGCAATTTGAAAAATTATCTATGGTGGATGGAAGGATAGTTCTGCCTAATCGATAACGCGGCGCAGCATGATATATTACAGGAGTACGTAATATGCAAGTTACCATGTAATGGTCAGTTACATCATCACTTTGCGGAATGATATCTATATCGGTTGGATCGGTTCCATGTGATATAATTAAATCGAGTGTATGATTAAAACGATGAGTTGGTCCGGTAACGTTTTGCTTAACCCCAAAGGAGTTTAATAAGTCTATAAACGCAGCCCCTAACGTATCATTTTGGTTATCTACGTGTATGTTAAAATCTCCAACAATTAATATTTTATCGACATTGACCAATAGATCTGAGAGAAAATTTGCAAATTCTTTTAGGAAATCAGCGTAAGGCCCTGGTGGTCTATATACGGTAGCCAAGGCTAAAGATAATAGGGATGTTTTTCTATCATCTAAGAGCGTAACATTTAGTACAAGTACTTCAAATGAAATAAACTTATAACCCGTTTTCTGAGTAACATTGAGAATATCTCTATAGATAATTGCAATACCGCCGCCACGACCAATCAGACGGGGCTCGTGCTTATAGGAGTATCCTGATGGAGTAGACTCATTTAGACCGAAATAATCATTTGGTTTAAGCCAGGTTTCAGTAAGGCAAAGTACATCTATGCTATTATCTGTGACTATTTCATTTACAATAACTGCCTTAGGTGTGAGTGATCTAATGTTTAAAAGACCTAGCTTTAGAAATTGTTTTTGTTTACTAATAGCAACATTTTCTGTTTTAATAACAATTAGATTTTTCCTAGATCCTGCAGTAGATTTATTATTTGATCGCACTAAACGAGGAATAGACACAGTTTCTATGCAATGTTCTACACTAGTATTTTTATCAGTTAATTAGGTGCAGCAGAGACTATGATTTGGACTTTTGGTTACTAGTCAAAAGGTATTTAACATTTTGGAGATGTTATCTGACAGAAGATCCGATCCGAATCTGCTTGGGTGTAAGCCATCAGCACGGTAAAGCCTAGGACGCTCCCAAAACAGATTCCAATTATTTACAAAGAGCAGTTTCTGCTCATTGCACCATGACGTTAACCATTCATTTAGCGCGAATAATCTACTAAACTTGTCATGTCCTAGACGGTACGTGGGAAGCGGTCCTGACACAATGATCATTATATCAGGCGATGTGCTGCGTACCGTATCGATCAGATTCCTGAAGTCTTTCTTCAGAACTTCCGTCTGGCGCAGCCTGATGTCGTTCACTCCCGCGTGCAATACCAAAGTTCCGACGCGCTCGTTATCGTTCAGAATCTCGGGAACGCGAGCAGCGATTTCAGAAACACGAGCACCAGGAAAGCAGTGACTGTGCACCTTATTTTTACCTGATGTAGCATGGACGTGCCGAACAATGGAATCACCGATGATCACAGCATCGCGTTCTGTTTCGCGAAGAGCGGAGAAGCGGTTTTGTGTGGATAACTCGAAAACCGGGAGGGTCGGAGAGGGTCTTGGTCTAGACCTGACTCGCGTCTTCCGCTGCGGAAATATCCAGGCTTCGTGGTGGCGTGTTGGAGCCGGAGTGAACGAGACCATGGCTGATCGCGACCTTGGCGCTCGGGACCGATGCCGAGTAACGCACGGAGTAGACGAGGTCGGAGTCAGCCGGTTAGTAACATTAATCTCTGATTTGTGAGCATCAGCGCGTGATGTTTCAAGAGCCAAACGCCGGTCTCTCAGCTCGGCCTGTCTCACTAAAAGGTCGTGGATCTGTTTCTCAACAGCTTCCAGCTCAGACTGCACCGCGTGCAGCTCAAATGTGTCCTCACCTGCACCAAAAGGTAGACTACTTGCATCTGATATATTCGCCATTTTAACAGATGGACAGTAAGTTAGCAACGACACTACCAGTGATGCTATCAATTAATACTAATTTCTGACAAGCGTCTTAGATATAATCCGTCTTTTAAGTGGTACGGGTGTAGAGTAGACGCACGATAGGTGAAAAATGTTTGTAAGTGAGTGTTGAGAAGACGCGTTCAGCCGTGATCCCCGGGAGTAACCTATAAGAGTATCCAGCGTAGAATCACTAACAGGCTTGAGACACGTCTGCTCAACAGTCCGCGTTGTAACTATGAGGTTTGAGCAGTAGTGCTTCTCAGTGAGGAAAAGTAGAAAATGTTTGTTGTAAGTAAGTTTAAAGAGTAAAATCAAGAATTATAAATCAAATCGATAGAGCTCCAAAGACAACAACGCGTTCAGACGCGACGCATGCGCATTCGACAACAGGAAGTCGTGGCTCCTAAAGAGGATTGTCCACTTGAGGAAGGAACACACAAGGAAATAACAGTTCCAACCAGAAAAAACTATTACCCGTAAGGACTTCACAGACACTAATCGCATGCTTGTTTCTGTGTCAGGATGCAATTACAGAAAGTCAACACAGAACATGTGCTATGTGCCTGTAACGATCACAAGTTACAAGAATGAACTTTTAAGTGTCTAAATTTGTATTTTGTGAGAGTTTTTAAGAACTCTCAAACGGGGGACTGTGGAATAACAAATTTAAGAATCTATTTCAGGTATGCTTCCTTACATAAACATCACGGTGAAGAATACTGATTTTAGCATTTGAGGTATAAATGATGCTTATTGAGTTTCCAGCAAGAGATTCCTGCCAGACCTGTTTTTCCATTGTAAGTTAAATGAGTCAGATCACGGAGACTCTAACCTTTTGTCTTTGATGGCTCTTGGAGCCCCAGCCCCAGACGTTGAATGGTTGGGCTGATTGGATTAGCATTAGGGCTGCACGATTAATCGCAATTTACATGTAATCGCACTTAAATCGAGATGGCTTATCACGATTTTCAAATCGCAAAGGCTGCGATTATTTTTTTATGCGCAGTTTGTCATTGATGTACGGCTCTGTAAACGCTGCTCCATCTGAAAGCACTGTGAGTTTGAGTCACTTATAACGTACATTTGAAAAAAAAACAAGAGGCAACTTCTCAAACATCTTTCCAAAACATGAGAAGCATTTATGAACCTCTTTTTAATAACATGCAACATTTAATAACATGCATTTACTCCAAACTCACTTCATAACGACAGCTGAGCTCCTCCTTCTTTGATATGATGTGCTTCTTACACATAATAAGGCAGTCGTGTATGTATAAGTCATGTTTAATCCAAGCGTTTCAATCTTCTGTTTATTCAGCTACAGCGATAGGGATTTCCTGGAATGATGCGCATTATTGTACTTCTGCTGCGGGGCATATTTACCGTGTTTGCGTGAGAGCGCCAAATGGGCGTTCAAATGGGGCAGTATTTACTACCAGTCAGCCGCACTCCACTGACAAGCTGCGCACAAAATAATCGCAGCCTTTGCCAAATCGCGTGCGATTTTATTGCGATTAATCGTGCAGCCCTAATTAGCATATATGCGTTTGAATAGTTTTGCTGATTGGATTGAGACTGGTAACACGCTGGAGTCTAGGGCGGGTTCCTTAACCTGTATACTTCATTTACATGCTTTGTAGGGCTGTCAAATTTAGTCGTTTAGTCGACTAATCGGTCGATGCCGTCTTGGTCGACTGACATTCTCATTGGTCGACCAGTTGCATTTTTTATTTTTTTTTCACCAATAAAGAAATTTTCATTGATTTACTCCTTGATATTTATTCCTTTATAAGCAGTTATATATTACTGTATTCTAAATATAATTAGCCTATGTTTTATCCCCAACTTTAAATGCAACTTTAAATTTTGTAACAGCCACAGTTTAGCGCACCACGTAGAACACTCGTGAACCGTACCTGTGGCTGGCTGCACTGCTGCTTCGCGCTCAGTGAGGAATATAGGTAGTTTTGCTGTATTCATTCAGTTAGAACGCTACTTGGCTTTAGTCGACAAAATGTCCAAGAAATCTAAATCTTTTGTCTGGCTGCATTTTACAAAAAAAGATGACAAGACTGTGGAGTGCAAGCTATGAGGATAGCTAAATAATGAGGAGAGATATCCACGACTTGCTCGGGCAGCCAAACGCGTGCTCTGCATCCCTGCAACCTCCACTCCTGCAGAGCGCATATTTTCCAAAGCAGGATTTAGCCTATTGTTAACAAGTCGAGGAGCTGTCTTTTACCCAAGAATGTGGACATGTTAGTGTTTTTGGCCCACAACATAAAAAAGGTGGACTCGGCCTGCAGATCTGCAGATCTACCGCGCTCTACGCCTCATTCGCGCCGCAGGAATTTTTTACGCGCGTCTTTGCATTGACTTAACATTGAAATCACTCGCGCCTGACGCGCTATTCGCGTCCAGTGTGAACGCACCATAAGCCTTTACGGCTTTATTATGCTGACTCAATAGATCGTGTTTTCTTATGTTTTTGTTTTTATTTGTACACTTTAGCCTAAATAATGTAACAAAACGAAAATAAACCTATAGGCCTTCATACTATACAGCCTATTATTATTAGGATAAGGCTATTTGTTTTTTTTGTGTGTTTGTTTTAAAACGCCTAGATCGGCTGGACAAAAGTTAACCCATAGCTTTTGAAAGTAAAGAAGAATATAGGCTACAGCCTGTATAGACGAGAGCTTTTGTTAGGATTTTTCATTATTTGGCAGTTTTAGCAGTTATATTTTTTGTAGCGTGTGGTGTGGTCAGGTGCGCGATTGTGACTATAGACCTAGGACAGAGCTCCTCACTTTACAGCTAAAAAAAAATCACTTAATTGTCAAAGAATTGTATTATTATTATAGTTTTATGTATTATTGATGTTTTTTCGTTGTTGTTTTATAAATGCTCTATGACAATTGTTTAATAAATGCTCAATCAAAATGCAAAACATCGCGTCTTTTTTTTTTTTTTTTTTTTAGTCGACTAATCGTTGTGCAGGACAGGACTTTGGTCGACTAAGCATTTCTTTGGTTGACTACAGCCCTAATGCTTTGTTCAACCTCAATGTAGATCCCTCCCCCTAAATGTATATAAAATTGCAAGGCAACTTTCTTTAGATTAGACCTGTTGGAAGAACTGCAGCAACGCACAGCGAAGTTCTCAATAAAGAATAACTTCTGTTTGAACGCAATCCCAACGTCTCCTGGTCTTCAATTCTGAGTTTCCAACAGTACTAACTAACAGATAGATAATAGCTAGACTTAAAGGTCCCATGACATGCTACTTTTTGTAGGCTTTAATATAGGCCTTAGTGGTCCCTAGTACTGTATCTGAAATCTCTTTTCAAAAATTCAGCCTCGGTGCAGAATTATAGCCACTACAAGCCAGTCCCAGAATGAGCTTCCTTCCAACAGGCCGTTTCGGTGTCTGTAGCTTTAAATACTAATGAGGAGGAGAAAGGTGGCGCAAGGTGGAGGGTGGGTGTGGTCTTGACCATCTTGCGCAACGGTACCGGTCCGTGCATGTTTACGTTGGATATAGCAATGACACGAGGACACGCAGTCGTTCAAGCATTTCAGTTTGACCCAGAATCTGATCCGGATGGAGAAGCAACAACTCAGCGGTTCCAGCAGGACGTTTCCGAATGGTTAGTTTAAAATATTATGTCTGGATACGGTACTTTATTCAGATGGTTTACAGTTATTATCATGTAGCTAACGCTAACCTACTGTTGCCTTTTCATGAGAGATCTGTAACATCTGTAATTTATCTTATTACAATTACATCATCAAGCTCTGCGATCTATAACCATACGGCGCGCGCCGTATAACCAACAGGAAAACGGTTATCCAAATAACAAAGAAGTGTACAACACTTGCGTTACAGTGTGTGTATTCACACACATAAACTGCATAGCTAATGTGACAGCCACATTCTACGTGTAACAGTCTAGGCAACCATAAACAGTAAAGCAACACACTTATATGTCATTAGTTGACTTACTGTTCCGAGGTGTGTAGCTGAGCCAAAGAGAGTGATCCAGACTTTAGTTTCAGATGTTCAGCAAGCCCAGCTCTGTATTAACCCTTCGGTGTTCATTTGTAACGTTACATCCAATTATTGAGCAATTGTTATGCTTCGCTCGCTCAAAAGCCATGATATCTCTCGTGGACAAACTAAAATCGCGCGCGCGATTTCATGTCATGGGACCTTTAAAGCTTCTTGCATCTGATAACTGCTGGTGTATCAGACGTTGGTAGCAAGGAAGAGCAATGAGTCGTCCTTAGTATTCTTCTTATATAGCCTTGAATTCTGCTGAATTCAGGTCCTGCCTTGTTATATTGCAATTAGCAGCAGCACGGCTGACATAATCATATAAAAGAGGAACAGGGATACTTGAGACACATAAGGATATGAGAGGCACATTAGGTTATGAAAGACACAGGGTTATGAGAGGCACATTAGGTTATGAAAGACAGGGTTATGAGAGGCACATTAGGTTATGAAAGGCACATTAGGTTATGAAGGACACAGGGTTATGAGAGGCACATTAGGTTATGAAAGACACAGGGTTATGAGAGGCACATTAGGTTATGAAAGACACAGGGTTATGAGAGGCACATTAGGTTATGAAAGACACAGGGTTATGAGAGGCACATTAGGTTATGAAAGACACAGGGTTATGAGAGGCACATTAGGTTATGAAAGACACAGGGTTACGAGAGGCACATTAGGTTACGAGAGGCACATTAGGTTATGAGAGGCATCGATTCAAATTTCAAGAATCGATTCGATTCCGATTCTCAAGATCTTGAATCGATTATCATTATTCGATTCGATCCGATTCGATCCGATCTGATCCGATCCGATCTTCGAGATTTAGATAATGGTTTTTGAAAAAAGCATTTTTTCCTGCTGTTACCTGAATTACAGGACTGTAGTTATGCAACATATTGATACTATTATTATAGACATTCAACTGCAAATTAATGGAGTATTGGTGGTTGTAAAGAACAATCCCCCTTCCAGAGTGTTGATGCAACTGCTTTCACAAACTTGCACTAGTGTAGACGACCGAGGACGCAGAGGTATATCAGCAGCAGACCGATTATTTAGACGCGAACCTGATGTATTATTAAAAATGACATTAAGAATTTTCCAAAAAGCTGCTACAGTTCAGATGCAAATGCACCTTTATTTTTTTATTTTAATTATCAACATTTAGAACACATTTGTTCTAAGCCAGTGCAAATGTAAACAGATTGTTGGTTACTGGCTTCACAGTAAACAGACAACATTACACAGTAGAGATGCGCAGATGGGCTATTATTTCAACCGCATCACAAAACAAAACTCATCCGTCCGCACCAACGTTTTTGACCAATTTTCAAAACCGCACCCGCCCGCCATCCACTTAATGTATGCATATATTTTTTATTTGATTGGTTAACCGCCCGCCACCCATCCGAATTTAATTAAAATATAATTTTTCGTCACGTCATCCGCCCGATCCACGGTTTATCCACGGAGTCCGCGGCTGTAACCGCCAACCGCGCATCTCTAAACAGAATGTAAAATAAAATTTGAACTTACAAAACCTTTAGAAAACCTTTGCTTTTGTCAAGCTCGTTCTCTGCATTGCTTCTGAACCCGAAATGGTGCCAGATCGCAGCTTTGAGCGTTTCTGGAGTTTTCAAAGCAACCGCTTGCTTAACGTTACTGACGTTGTTTTAATGTCCTTCCACCTCGCGCGCATGCGTGAATTCAATGACGCGGCAAGTTAAAGTTCACGGGGAAAATCGATCCTCTGAGTTACGGATCGATCTTTAGAAATTAATATGAAAATCGATTCAGAATCGGTGAATCGATTTTTTCAACACAGCCCTAATTAGGTTATGAGAGGCACATTAGGTTATGAAAGACACAGGGTTATGAGAGGCACATTAGGTTATGAAAGACACAGGGTTATGAGAGGCACATTAGGTTACGAGAGGCACATTAGGTTATGAGAGGCACAGGGTTATGAGAGGCACATTAGGTTATGAGAGGCACAGGGTTATGAGAGGCACATTAGGTTATGAAAGGCACAGGGATATGAGAGGCACATTAGGTTATGAAAGACACAGGGTTATGAGAGGCACATTAGGTTATGAAAGACACAGGGTTACGAGAGGCACATTAGGTTATGAGAGGCACATTAGGTTACGAGAGGCACATTAGGTTACGAGAGGCACATTAGGTTATGAGAGGCACATTAGGTTATGAAAGACACAGGGTTATGAGAGGCACATTAGGTTATGAAAGACACAGGGTTACGAGAGGCACAGGGTTATGAGAGGCACATTAGGTTATGAAAGACACAGGGTTACGGGAGGCACATTAGGTTATGAGAGGCACATTAGGTTATGAAAGACACAGGGTTATGAGAGGCACATTAGGTTATGAAAGACACAGGGTTACGAGAGGCACAGGGTTATGAGAGGCACATTAGGTTATGAAAGACACAGGGTTACGAGAGGCACATTAGGTTACGAGAGGCACATTAGGTTATGAGAGGCACAGGGTTATGAGAGGCACATTAGGTTATGAGAGGCACAGGGTTATGAGAGGCACATTAGGTTATGAAAGGCACAGGGATATGAGAGGCACATTAGGTTATGAGAGGCACATTAGGTTATGAAAGACACAGGGTTATGAGAGGCACATTAGGTTATGAAAGACACAGGGTTATGAGAGGCACATTAGGTTATGAAAGACACAGGGTTACGAGAGGCACATTAGGTTATGAGAGGCACATTAGGTTACGAGAGGCACATTAGGTTACGAGAGGCACATTAGGTTATGAGAGGCACATTAGGTTATGAAAGACACAGGGTTATGAGAGGCACATTAGGTTATGAAAGACACAGGGTTATGAGAGGCACATTAGGTTATGAAAGACACAGGGTTATGAGAGGCACATTAGGTTATGAAAGACACAGGGTTATGAGATGCACATTAGGTTACGAGAGGCACATTAGGTTACGAGAGGCACATTAGGTTATGAGAGGCACATTAGGTTATGAAAGACACAGGGTTATGAGAGGCACATTAGGTTATGAAAGACACAGGGTTATGAGAGGCACATTAGGTTACGAGAGGCACATTAGGTTACGAGAGGCACATTAGGTTACGAGAGGCACATTAGGTTATGAAAGACACAGGGTTATGAGAGGCACATTAGGTTATGAAAGACACAGGGTTACGAGAGGCACATTAGGTTATGAGAGGCACATTAGGTTACGAGAGGCACATTAGGTTATGAAAGACACAGGGTTATGAGAGGCACATTAGGTTACGAGAGGCACATTAGGTTATGAAAGACACAGGGTTATGAGAGGCACATTAGGTTACGAGAGGCACATTAGGTTACGAGAGGCACATTAGGTTATGAAAGACACAGGGTTATGAGAGGCACATTAGGTTACGAGAGGCACATTAGGTTATGAAAGACAGGGTTATGAGAGGCACATTAGGTTACGAGAGGCACATTAGGTTATGAGAGGCACATTAGGTTACGAGAGGCACATTAGGTTATGAAAGACACAGGGTTATGAGAGGCACATTAGGTTACGAGAGGCACATTAGGTTATGAGAGGCACATTAGGTTACGAGAGGCACATTAGGTTACGAGAGGCACACTTGGTTATGAAAGACACAGGGTTATGAGAGGCACATTAGGTTACGAGAGGCACATTAGGTTATGAAAGACACAGGGTTATGAGAGGCACATTAGGTTACGAGAGGCACATTAGGTTACGAGAGGCACATTAGGTTATGAAAGACACAGGGTTATGAGAGGCACATTAGGTTACGAGAGGCACATTAGGTTATGAAAGACACAGGGTTATGAGAGGCACATTAGGTTATGAGAGGCACATTAGGTTACGAGAGGCACATTAGGTTACGAGAGGCACATTAGGTTATGAAAGACACAGGGTTATGAGAGGCACATTAGGTTATGAAAGACACAGGGTTATGAGAGGCACATTAGGTTATGAGAGGCACATTAGGTTACGAGAGGCACATTAGGTTACGAGAGGCACATTAGGTTATGAGAGGCACATTAGGTTATGAAAGACACAGGGTTATGAGAGGCACATTAGGTTATGAAAGACACAGGGTTACGAGAGGCACATTAGGTTATGAGAGGCACATTAGGTTACGAGAGGCACATTAGGTTACGAGAGGCACATTAGGTTATGAAAGACACAGGGTTATGAGAGGCACATTAGGTTATGAAAGACACAGGGTTACGAGAGGCACATTAGGTTATGAAAGACACAGGGTTACGAGAGGCACATTAGGTTACGAGAGGCACATTAGGTTACGAGAGGCACATTAGGTTACGAGAGGCACATTAGGTTATGAAAGACACAGGGTTACGAGAGGCACATTAGGTTATGAAAGACACAGGGTTACGAGAGGCACATTAGGTTACGAGAGGCACATTAGGTTATGAAAGACACAGGGTTACGAGAGGCACATTAGGTTACGAGAGGCACATTAGGTTACGAGAGGCACATTAGGTTATGAGGGGCACATTAGGTTACGAGAGGCACATTAGGTTACGAGAGGCACATTAGGTTATGAAAGACACAGGGTTATGAGAGGCACATTAGGTTATGAGAGGCACATTAGGTTATGAAAGACACAGGGTTATGAGAGGCACATTAGGTTATGAGAGGCACATTAGGTTATGAGAGGCACATTAGGTTACGAGAGGCACATTAGGTTACGAGAGGCACATTAGGTTATGAAAGACACAGGGTTATGAGAGGCACATTAGGTTATGAGAGGCACATTAGGTTATGAAAGACACAGGGTTATGAGAGGCACATTAGGTTATGAGAGGCACATTAGGTTATGAGAGGCACATTAGGTTATGAAAGACACAGGGTTATGAGAGGCACATTAGGTTATGAAAGACACAGGGTTATGAGAGGCACATTAGGTTATGAAAGACACAGGGTTATGAGAGGCACATTAGGTTATGAAAGACACAGGGTTACGAGAGGCACATTAGGTTATGAAAGACACAGGGTTATGAGAGGCACATTAGGTTATGAAAGACACAGGGTTATGAGAGGCACATTAGGTTATGAAAGACACAGGGTTATGAGAGGCACATTAGGTTACGAGAGGCACATTAGGTTATGAAAGACACAGGGTTATGAGAGGCACATTAGGTTATGAAAGACACAGGGTTACGAGAGGCACATTAGGTTACGAGACGCACATTAGGTTATGAGAGGCACATTAGGTTATGAAAGACACAGGGTTACGAGAGGCACATTAGGTTATGAGAGGCACATTAGGTTACGAGAGGCACATTAGGTTATGAGAGGCACATTAGGTTACGAGAGGCACATTAGGTTATGAGAGGCACATTAGGTTATGAGAGGCACATTATGTTATGAGAGGCACATTAGGTTATGAAAGACACAGGGTTATGAGAGGCACATTAGGTTATGAAAGACACAGGGTTATGAGAGGCACATTAGGTTATGAAAGACACAGGGTTATGAGAGGCACATTAGGTTATGAGAGGCACATTAGGTTATGAGAGGCACATTAGGTTACGAGAGGCACATTAGGTTATGAAAGACACAGGGTTATGAGAGGCACATTAGGTTATGAAAGACACAGGGTTACGAGAGGCACATTAGGTTATGAGAGGCACATTAGGTTACGAGAGGCACATTAGGTTATGAGAGGCACATTAGGTTATGAGAGGCACATTATGTTATGAGAGGCACATTAGGTTATGAAAGACACAGGGTTATGAGAGGCACATTAGGTTATGAAAGACACAGGGTTATGAGAGGCACATTAGGTTATGAAAGACACAGGGTTATGAGAGGCACATTAGGTTATGAGAGGCACATTAGGTTATGAGAGGCACATTAGGTTACGAGAGGCACATTAGGTTATGAAAGACACAGGGTTATGAGAGGCACATTAGGTTATGAAAGACACAGGGTTACGAGAGGCACATTAGGTTACGAGAGGCACATTAGGTTATGAAAGACACAGGGTTATGAGAGGCACATTAGGTTACGAGAGGCACATTAGGTTACGAGAGGCACATTAGGTTACGAGAGGCACATTAGGTTACGAGAGGCACATTAGGTTACGAGAGGCACATTAGGTTACGAGAGGCACATTAGGTTATGAAAGACACAGGGTTATGAGAGGCACATTAGGTTATGAGAGGCACATTAGGTTATGAAAGACACAGGGTTACGAGAGGCACATTAGGTTATGAAAGACACAGGGTTATGAGAGGCACATTAGGTTATGAGAGGCACATTAGGTTATGAAAGACACAGGGTTACGAGAGGCACATTAGGTTATGAAAGACACAGGGTTACGAGAGGCACATTAGGTTATGAAAGACACAGGGTTACGAGAGGCACATTAGGTTATGAGAGGCACATTAGGTTATGAGAGGCACATTAGGTTATGAAAGACACAGGGTTACGAGAGGCACATTAGGTTATGAAAGACACAGGGTTATGAGATGCACATTAGGTTATGAGAGGCACATTAGGTTATGAGAGGCACATTAGGTTATGAAAGACACAGGGTTACGAGAGGCACATTAGGTTATGAAAGACACAGGGTTATGAGATGCACATTAGGTTATGAAAGACACAGGGTTACGAGAGGCACATTAGGTTACGAGAGGCACATTAGGTTATGAGAGGCACATTAGGTTACGAGAGGCACATTAGGTTATGAAAGACACAGGGTTACGAGAGGCACATTAGGTTATGAAAGACACAGGGTTACGAGAGGCACATTAGGTTATGAAAGACACAGGGTTATGAGAGGCACATTAGGTTATGAAAGACACAGGGTTACGAGAGGCACATTAGGTTATGAAAGACACAGGGTTATGAGAGGCACATTAGGTTATGAAAGACACAGGGTTACGAGAGGCACATTAGGTTATGAAAGACACAGGGTTATGAGAGGCACATTAGGTTATGAAAGACACAGGGTTACGAGAGGCACATTAGGTTATGAAAGACACAGGGTTATGAGAGGCACATTAGGTTATGAAAGACACAGGGTTACGAGAGGCACATTAGGTTACGAGAGGCACATTAGGTTATGAGAGGCACATTAGGTTATGAGAGGCACATTAGGTTATGAAAGACACAGGGTTATGAGAGGCACATTAGGTTACGAGAGGCACATTAGGTTACGAGAGGCACATTAGGTTATGAGAGGCACATTAGGTTATGAAAGACACAGGGTTATGAGAGGCACATTAGGTTATGAGAGGCACATTAGGTTACGAGAGGCACATTAGGTTATGAAAGACACAGGGTTACGAGAGGCACATTAGGTTATGAAAGACACAGGGTTATGAGAGGCACATTAGGTTATGAAAGACACAGGGTTACGAGAGGCACATTAGGTTACGAGAGGCACATTAGGTTATGAGAGGCACATTAGGTTACGAGAGGCACATTAGGTTATGAAAGACACAGGGTTATGAGAGGCACATTAGGTTATGAGAGGCACATTAGGTTACGAGAGGCACATTAGGTTATGAAAGACACAGGGTTATGAGAGGCACATTAGGTTATGAAAGACACAGGGTTATGAGAGGCACATTAGGTTACGAGAGGCACATTAGGTTATGAAAGACACAGGGTTATGAAAGACACAGGGTTACGAGAGGCACATTAGGTTACGAGAGGCACATTAGGTTACGAGAGGCACATTAGGTTACGAGAGGCACAGGGTTACGAGAGGCACATTAGGTTATGAAAGACACAGGGTTATGAGAGGCACATTAGGTTACGAGAGGCACATTAGGTTATGAAAGACACAGGGTTATGAGAGGCACATTAGGTTATGAAAGACACAGGGTTATGAGAGGCACATTAGGTTATGAAAGACACAGGGTTATGAGATGCACATTAGGTTTTGAAAGGCACAGGGTTATGAGAGGCACAGGGATATAACAGACACAAAGCCCTTACTCAAGAGATACACAGCCCTTATTCAGGAGGGGAACTTGTAATAGTAATGTTATTTATTCCCCCAGACAGTTCTCTGACAACAGCTGCAATATCCTGAGATTTCTGTGCCTTATTATGACGTTTTCTGCGCTGGCATCGAGACAAGGGAACTGAAAAAGCGAGGGAAGTGCCATCCTTATATGGGCTTCCCTTCACACCCCTCTTACAGCAACAACAACACAACTTAGGCTACATCTGAAGACAAGGCCACAACTCCTTCAACATCTACAACAGAACATACAGCTACAACTACTGCTCCTCTTACAGCAACTACAACACAACTTACATCTACATCTGAACAAATGACCAAAACTCCGTCAGCATCTACAACTATAACATACAACTACAACTATGGCAGCGACAACACAACATACATCTACAGCTGAATCAATGGCCACACTGAGCCAACAAACAACTACTCCTACGACTGAACTCAGCATCCGAGAGCTCTCACAAACATCTGTAACTGGTTTCAGAACATCAACTCTACAGGGAACATCAACAATGCATGTGCTGGTTACTAACCATCTGCAAACTCAGGTACTGTTATCTACACAAGCACACCACTTACTGTACTTTTAAAGTGGGAGGTGTGTGACAGAGTATAAGATTTTTGGGGAATTGTAATACAGGTTGTAAAATATAAAGTTACATGGCAACAACACACACAAAGGCAAAACACCATCAGAGTAACACACATGACACTAAAATAATGCAATAAACAATGATATGCAATACCTATGATAAAAAAATGAAAATAAATAAATAAAAATTAAAAAATACACTAAAATTACATACAATGTAGGTCTTGGTGATATGTCCAAAAACAAATTTCACACATTTTTCCTCATGGGCGAGCACAAAGCTTTCCCTGTGCATGAAATCCCCCATAAGCCAGCAAAACAATGAAAACGTGGGACACTGATGATGATACATCAACATGCTGTGGATCCGCTTACCCTAAACCCTCCATAACGCACATTTAAAGAAAGTTACAGTTGATTGGCAAATAAATAAATGACAGACGTATACGTATTACCAACATTTTATCATGTAAGATTTATTGTACACATCAAACGAGGGAATTTATTGTAACTTGTAGTGTTAATGTTAGTCCTTATACAAGTCAAGTCATCTTCATTTATATAGCGCTTTTAACAATGTAGATTACAAAGCATGTTAAACATTTTTTACCCTACAATATGTGGTAAGTTCACATTCAACCATTTTCATTTTCTTTACAGGGAACAGTTTCAAGACAAGCAGTGACACCTGATCCCAAGCCAATATCAAAGGACATATCTGCAATTTTTCCAACCACTCAGGAAAGCAATGACTCAATCTCTTCTCCTGAACCTGTGACCACCACATTAGCTTATGAACACCGAGATTCTCCTTTGGGTTTATCCATTCAACCAGGGCTAAACGATCCCGAATTGGAAGCAACTACAATCACAGGCACCTGGTCAAACCACATGTCTTCAATGCCAACAGATCTCACAAACTCACAAAACGACATCACCAGAGAAGGAAACGTTGATAACACACACCAAGAACCCATGTTTAAAACTATTACCTTTAATTACCCTCTAGTAAATCAAGTCACAATCATGACCACAGTGCCAAGACCATGAAACAGTCACACAAAACTACTTAAAGGTGAAGTGTGCAATTCAGAGAGCTTCTATTGTGCTCTTTGAACAGAAACTCTCTGCGAACTGTTACCAGAAAGAGATTGACCATATAAGCATGAACTAGCTGAGATGTTTCAGTGGAAACTGAACGCACAGGAAGAATATTCCAGTTATTCCAATTATTTTAATGCATGTCAGATCATATGACTAAGTGCTTATCACACCCAACAAACAAACAAACACACACACGCAAAGACCAAAACAAAAACAAGTTATACACTGTAAATACCTTTTCAAAGTTGTGAATAAAATGGATAACTGGAGTGCGCTTTACAAGAAAATACTAATTCAGTCTTTCCCATTTAATTTATTGTGTTATTTGCAGTTTCTTTGTAATTATAAGTTAAATTTAGTGCTTACTTTACTTATTAGCTGTGAAAAGTACAAGTACATTTTTTCAGTGGAATCTTGTTAAGATTAGTATGAATATTGTTGACTCCTACGACAAATTGTTTGTGATTTTCCTCATTTGTAAGTTGCTTTGGATAAAAGCATCCACTACTTTAATGAATAAATAAAAGCCCTATGAAATCTTTTTCTCATGAGAAAAGCACATTCTCAGGGACACACACACGTACAGTTTTAGCGGATCCACACTGCACACAGAGAATGAATTGTAATTGTTAGGTATAATCGTTTATTAAATTAAAATGTTAATCTATGAGTAAAAGTTTTTTAAGGTTAGAGATTTATGTTTTTATTGTATTTGTTGTTTATGATCCAATGTATTGTCAATGTAAATGCACCTTGAGTCCAAAACAGATTTCCCTCTGGGACAATAAAATGCATTTCTTCTTCTTCTTCTTCTAATCACAACCTTTCATTCCGCCCTAATGAGGGATAATTAGTATAAATTATTTTTTTCTGCCATCATCTACTCACCCTAATTTCAAACTCTCATATTGTGCATGTTCTCCTTCAATGTTTATTCATCCATACAATAAAAGCCAATGAGGTCCAATGTGTTCTACAGAAGAAATAAATACAGGCTTGGAAAGACATTTTTGGCTTTTTGAAATAGGTGTTTCATTATTTGCTCACTTAAATTAAACAAATGTGCAACAAATGATCAATAAACGTAATATACACTGCTCTTTATAAGTGATAAAGCAGCCTACAGCTTGTCTGTTTTATAGGTTTAATCATTTGAACTAAAGCACCTGCAAAAAAACAGCGAACACACACCTTTTCACTTGCCTTTCAATGGGATATTTGCATAAAACTGAATGCTTAGGGAGGATTGTATTGTTGTATAAGTAGGTATCTCTAGTTTGGTTAAAGATGGAATGTAATAATGTACAAATCACTCAGAGTGACATCTATGCGGTTTGTGTCATGTGACTCGAAGCTAATAAAAACTTTGAGGAGAGCATGAAAAAGTTTATCAAGGGACTTGCAGCTTAACCTGTGTGTAGGACATTACATTCAGATAAGCAATGGTTTGGGTGAGTTTGACTGAGTTCAATATTACTATAACCATAATTAGTTATACTCATAATCATAATTAACCGTACAATATTTCTTAATTTTCTCAATTGAGCCTTTTTGTTCAAAAGTTTGGGATCCGTATGATTTTTTTTGTTTTTTTTAAGAAAGGCAATTGTGCAATTTTAAAGGATGCTATTAAGTGAAAGTTTTTACAGAAATAATACTTTTTTCTACACTGATAATAATCATAAATGTTTCTTGAGCATCAGATCCTCATATTAGACTGATTTCTGAAGGATCATGTGACACTGAAGACTGGAGTAATGATGCTGAACATTCAGCTTTGATCACAGGAATAAATTACACTTTACTGTATATTCACATAGAAAACAGATGATTTACACTGGAATAATATTTCACTGTTTTACTGTATTTTTAAATAAATGCAGTCGGGCTGCACGATATTGGGGGGAAAAACTGATATTGCGATATTTCGATTTTCTGCGATATATATTGCGATATGAAAACAATTTCACCAGATTACTTGAAAAGCTCTATTTGAAAATAATGAATAATTCTAGAAATATTAGGCCTATTGATGTTGTGATCTAGTGGAGTTAATCTTCATAGAAAATAATAAACAAATTCCAAGCGTAGATAAATACAATGGAACAAAGATACAAATGAAATAAACTTGTGCTTTATGTTTTTCAGGTAAGCCTAACAGTATAGGGACAGAAAATGAATAATCAACTGTAAAATAACACGGCATAGTCTTCACTGTATAAATGTAATATAAATGAATCTTTGTTAAAGCTACAAAAGTGATTTTCTCTTTGACTTTTGTTGTTTGATTAACATTAATGGTATTTATAGGCTGCCGTCACTTTAAGACTTCATGCACAGATCTAATATAATGATACACATTATAATTGTTCATGTTGATCCAAGAGGTGCCAGATTCAATATTAAAGGGATAGTTCACTTTGAAAATAAATTTTGGTATGTTTTAGCTTACCTCAAGGGCATCCAAGATGTGTCTTTTTTTCCGCAGTAGTTTCAATTTTGATATTTTTAGGTCAAACCGTTCTTGTCTGTCAGTCATATAATGCAGGTCTATGGTCACGGTCTCAAAGAGCATGCACAGAGTCTAAATTAAAACAATTCCCCATCGTCCAAATTAAACAATTCCCCATCGTAAGTACACATTGATGGCCTAAGACACGAAACGAGCAGTTTGTGTGAGAAAACGAACAGTATTTATATCGTTGTTACCTCTTATAACACAGCCACGTCCAAGTGATCTGAGGGCGCGGGCGCTTCCTGGTGTATGACGTGTGCGCAGACTAGTGCATAGATATATATACACTAGATGTCACATTAATGACATTCGTTCCAATTAACTGCCGTAGCCAAGGTGACATCTAGTGTGTATATATCTATGCACTAGTCTGCGCACACGACACACAGCAGGAAGCGCGCGCGCCCTCAGATCACTTGGACGTGGCTGTGTTATAAGAGGTAACAACGATATAAATACTGTTCGTTTTCTCACACAAACTGCTCGTTTCGTGTCTTAGGCCATCAATGTGTACTTACGATGGGGAATTGTTTAATTTGGACGATGGGGAATTGTTTTAATTTGGACTCTGTGCATGCTCTTTGAGGGGGTGACCATAGACCTGCATTATATGACTGACAGACAAGAACGGTTTGACCTAAAAATATCAAAATTGAAACTACTGCGGAAAAAAAGACACCTACATCTTGGATGCCCTTGAGGTAAGCTAAAACATACCAAAATTTAATTTCAAAGTGAACTATCCCTTTAAGTTCAGTATGCTTTAATGTTAGGTTACAGTCAAACTGTCACAGACTAAAACATTTTTCAATGTATAAATTAACCAATAATAAAGCAATGTTCAATTAACTTGAGAAGTTTCATATGGGAAAGTACATTACAATTGTATATATTCAATATTCAGCTGCACTATCAATTTATATTATAATCAACAGTATTTTTATAGTAAATATTGATGAAATATGCAATTATATTACCAAACAAAAGCACTATTTTCCTTTAGTTACACTTACAGGGACTCAGCATCAATCCATCAGGCTTTTTAAACAATTAAGTAACAGTTTTCAGCAACAATTTTCCTGTTCAAGAAGACGCTTCACTAGGATTTCAGTAGGGAAGAAAAGACTAGCACAACTGTTTGTTCACGTTCGCTGTTAAGCCTCTTCACATCATATACTTTCAGAACGGAGACTGTCTCTTAGCAATTCATACAAATGCATTTATTATGACTCCCAGTGAAAAAATTATCAGATTTCCAGTGCTCATAAAATCGACGGCCCTTCTTATCTACTTTGTTTCTTTGATGTGGCAATGGTGGTATCCCATATTCCTGATAAAAAGCCATATCCGAACCTTTAATGGTCACTCATTCACGGTTTACCGCTACACCTGGACTTAACCCTATTGCTGCCACCTTGTGGCGATATTGTGATACTGCCACCTTGTGGCGATATTGTGATACTGCCTCCTTGTGGTGATATTGTGATACTGCCTCCTTGTGGTGATATTGTGATACTGCCACCTTGTGGCGATATTGTGATACTGCCACCTTGTGGTGATATTGTGATACTGCCTCCTTGTGGTGATATTGTGATACTGCCTCCTTGTGGTGATATTGTGATACTGCCTCCTTGTGGTGATATTGTGATACTGCCACCTTGTGGTGATATTGTGATACTGCCTCCTTGTGGTGATATTGTGATACTGCCACCTTGTGGCGATATTGTGATACTGCCACCTTGTGGTGATATTGTGATACTGCCTCCTTGTGGCGATAATGTGATACTGCCACCTTGTGGCGATATTGTGATACTGCCACCTTGTGGTGATATTGTGATACTGCCTCCTTGTGGCGATATTGTGTTACTGCCACCTTGTGGCCATATTGTGATACTGCCACCTTGTGGCGATATTATGATACTGTCACCTTGTGGTGATATTGTGATACTGCCACCTTGTGGTGATATTGTGATACTGCCACCTTGTGGTGATATTGTGATACTGCCACCTTGTGGTGATATTGTGATACTGCCTCCTTGTGGTGATATTGTGATACTGCCACCTTGTGGCGATATTGTGATACTGCCACCTTGTGGTGATATTGTGATACTGCCTCCTTGTGGCGATAATGTGATACTGCCACCTTGTGGCGATATTGTGATACTGCCACCTTGTGGTGATATTGTGATACTGCCTCCTTGTGGCGATATTGTGATACTGCCACCTTGTGGCCATATTGTGATACTGCCACCTTGTGGCGATATTATGATACTGTCACCTTGTGGTGATATTGTGATACTGCCTCCTTGTGGCGATATTGTGATACTGCCACCTTGTGGCGATATTGTGATACTGCCACCTCGTGGTGATATTGTGATACTGCCACCTTGTGGTGATATTGCACATTGCAATGTTAATGCTGAAATTATATCGTGCAGCCCTAAAAGGCAGTCTTGGTGAGCAGAAGAGCCTTCTTTCGAAAACATTTAAAATCGTATTGACTTCAAACTTCTAAATAGAAAGAAGGTGTTTGTATTCATAAGTTTTGTTTTGTTTTTTCACTGTAAATGACATGTCAAAATGATCTCAATATGCCTTTCCTTATGTATTTTCTGATCTTATGTATATGTTTATAGGTGAGCTATTTGACAGCTACCAAGATGAGTAGAAAAGCACTGATCATTACAGTGTTGAGTTTAGGTCCGTAAGTTACTGATCATGAAAATTCTTTAATTAAAGGTGCTCTAAGTGATGTCATGCGTTTTTAGGTTGAAACATTTTTTGTCACATCCAGCAAACATCTCCTCACTATCCGCTAGCTGCCTGTCCCCTGAACACACTGTGAAGAAACGCGGTCTCTGTAGACAGCCCAGGCTCCACAAACGGCAACAAAAACAAACTGGCCCAGCCTGGACCACGAAACATAACAAACAGTGTTCGACAAACAACAAGAATGATTTGGGGGTGGGGGTTGGGGGGTTAGTGAGCGTGCACATGAAGGGGGTGTGTGGGGGTGGAGGAGAGAGAAGCATGAAGAGGGAAGTTAGCTAGAGCGAGACAGGGGTTTTCCTGCATTGAAATTTATTTGGCGGCTGCCAAAGCAAATTTTTGTCCCGCCAAAGCCTTATTTGATCGGTGAGTAATGTAAAATAGAATGACAGCTGCGCATAACGAGAACGAGCAGAGAGAGAGCTCCGGCCGTGCGTGTGCACTCTCACTGTCTTCAAACAACACGAGCGCTGTCTTGCTCTCTCTCCCTTGCGCATATTAATCAAAATCAATTGACACGATAGTAAAAGGTCGGAAGACCGAAGTTTCATGTGGAGCATTCTGAGATTTTTTCTCCTAATTTACCGCAGGGTGTGAATTGTGCTAAACAAAACGTTGCCTTATCTTCTCTGAAAAGTGTTCCGCACATTCAGCTGACATAAACCACAATTTCAATAAACGAAAAAACCTATCCAGTGATGAAATGTTTTCTGTGTTGACACAAATCTTGTGCGATGTCCTAAACTGTCGAGATAGTCACACAGCGCGTGCCGTGGTCCGCTAATGACACGTCCTATTCACGAACTAATGACTCCTTTGAACTGATTCACTTTAATGAATGGTTAAAACAACTGTCCAACACTGAACTCATGAGACGTCTGAATCGGTGTATAACAAATCGGTAACACTTTACAATAATGTTCCATTTTTTAAACTTTAGTTAACTACATTAGTTAAAATGTACTATTAATAAACTGCACTTTTACAGAATTGGTAATGTTAACTTCAACATTTAGGCTAGGCTACTAAAAGCCAGCTGATTAATAAATATAGTAACAAATGTATTGCTCATGGTTAGGTCATGCTAGTTATTAGCCTAATACATTAACTAATGTTAACAAATCAAACTATATCGTAAAGTGTTACAAGCAAATCATTTACTCCGAACACCTCTTAAAATGAGAATGTAAGTGTGCTTACCCCACTTTTTTTTAGTAAGAGTGGTTAGCAAGATTTTTAATGCTACTTTTTTATTCTACTTTTTGATATTAATATGATTATACCAAAATAATTATCAGGTCTAGTAAAGAAGGATTTTATCTTACAAAGCTATGAAATCCAGTGGTATAATCACAGCTTTTTTTTTAAAAAAGAGAAAAAAAAAAATGATGACAGTGTCTGTCAGCCAAAATAAAGAAGTGTGAAGTCCGCACACTGAAAATTACTGCTCCTAAAGATTTATTCAAACAACGTTTCGACCCTTCATGTAATAGTGAAGTAAACTTTAAATAGACACAGGTGATCACCTTAATTAGGCACACCCAAGAAATCATGTGACAAATACAAGTCATGTGACAGATACAAGTCATGTGACATATACAAGTCATGTGACAGATACAAATTACAAAAAAAAATTATACATATACACACATACATACATATACACATACATACATACACATACATACAAATACACTTACACACATAAAAAAAAAAAGATTACATACACACAAACATACATATACACATACATACACACACATCCATACAAATACACTTACACACACATATACATAATAATAATAATAATAATAATAATAATATATATAATTGAATCACTATAAAAATGGCTTAATATCAAAATCCTCATTCAACCCTAAAGGTGACAAAGTATTTAAGGTAAAAATCCCAAAACATTCCCTTTGTAATAATTTCTTCTCATAATCTCCTCCTCTTGAGGGTTTTGTTACCTTTTCTATACCAATGTACTGCAAAACGCTGACGTTATGGCCTACTTGTCTAAAATGAGACGCTATAGGACTGCGCATATCTCCAGTTCGAATGTTACTGCGATACTCACTAATACGAGTGCGTAATTGTCTGAATGTTTTACCCACGTATGCAAGACCACAAGGACAATGAATTAAATAAATAACATGAGTGGAAGCACAGGTAATGGTACCCCGTATCGGAATATCACGACCAGTGCGTGGATGACTAAACAATTTACATTTGTGTGTAAAGGCACACTGAGCACACTTACCACACCTATAATTACCTGGAGAAAGAATTGGAATACCTTGTTTTTTACGTGACGGATATTCAGATTTAACAAGCAAGTCACGAAGATTGTTTTGACGTTTAAAAACTAATTTCGGACCATTTTTAAAGACACCTGATAATTTAGGATCACTTGAAATAAAATGCCAATGTTTATTTAGGATTCTACGAAAATCTACAACCGATGCGGAGTACTTCGTCGTGCAAATGGGAGCATTAAAGGGTTAGTTCACCCAAAAATGAAAATTATGTCATTAATGACTCACCCTCATGTCGTTCCAAGCCCGTAAGACCGCCGTTCATCTTCGGAACACAGTTTAAAATATTTTAGATTTAGTCCGAGAGCTTTCTGTTCCTCCATTGAAAGTCAATGGACGGCATACTGTTCATGTCCAGAAAGGCAATACAGACATCATCAAAGCAGTCCATGTGACATCAGTGGCTCAATATAAAGTTTATCAAGCGAGAATACTTTTTGTGCGCAAAAAGTAAACAAAAATAACGACTTTATTCCACTATTCATTTCCTTCTCTCTGGGCCTCGAGTGAGTTCACGTAGTGTAACTGCTTAGCGCGTCTGTGTTGTACGTCACACGTAGGCTCACTATTGGCCGACGCTGGTCAAGTGTGATGCGTGTGACGTACAACACAGACGCGCTACGCAAAAACACTACGTGAACTCACTTGAGGCCCAGAGAGAAGGAAATGAATAGTGGAATAAAGTCGTTATTTTTGTTTACTTTTTGTGCACAAAAAGTATTCTCGTCGCTTGATAAACTTTATATTGAGCCACTGATGTCACATGGACTGCTTTGATGATGTCTGTATTGCCTTTCTGGACGTGAACAGTATGCCGTCCATTGACTTTCAATGGAGGAACAGAAAGCTCTCGGACTAAATCTAAAATATCTTAAACTGTGTTCCGAAGATGAACGGAGGTCTTACGGGCTTGGAACGACATGAGGGTGAGTCATTAATGACATAATTTTAATTTTTGGGTGAACTAACCCTTTAAGAACTTGCGTTTTGTTATATTTTGTTCGCAAACACTGCATTTGAGATGTCTCGTTGAATTTCTTTTTGGCATTTTCGATCCATTCTATACGGTAACCACGATCCAAGAATCTAAGACTTTTGAGTTCAGTGAAGCAGATTATTCTGAGATTCTGCTAAAAGACTCTATCTTTAATGAAAATGATACCTCATGTACGATACATGTCGACTCGCTTATGGATAAACTTCAGCATCATCTTCAACGGGAGATTAAGCAATATTATCATGCAGTTACCCTGAGCGATTATCTCCGCCAGAAAATTATACCAAGAGGTCTACGTCTGCAAAAAGCCCCTGCTTTTGGTCTGCAGAATCCGGACTTCTGTTCCCGTTGGTGTGAGATATTGAACAAGTGCTCATTTGATTTGATGGCATTGGTGATCAAAGAGACTACCAAACAACTTGAGTCAACGAAAGTGGATTTTAAGAAAATGGAGGTTCAACTTGGTGAAATGGTGACAAAAAGCAAGCTCACAGAATTCAAAAAAGATCTTGAACGTCAACGTGCTGAGTTGTCTAAAGAGATCAGAGCGATTAAACGTACAAAGTTTGCAAGAGACAATGCTGACTATCAACATGGAAAGATCTATTTTTGGAAGGACGGAAAGCCAGAGTCTAATACGTCCCATCGGAATCGGGCTGCTACTGCGGGATCTCGTAGGCGTCAACAACTTGGTGATAATAGAACCTGGGCCTCTTCAACCTCATGTGATTCTGACTCTGATCCTGTTGGACGACGGCAAAATAGTTCCACTTTTTTAGGCCGTACCCAGCCCGACAGTTAGCGAATGGATCGAAGGATAAACCGATCAAGAAGAGGTGCAGAAGGGGCAAGCGAAAAAGGCTTTTCCCTACCTCCACGGATGACAAGGAGCAACCAGGGGATACGCTACTGAACTTCTCAGATAAGTCACTTTCAAGTTCTTGTATGACTGCTCTGAGTAAGGGACTTTCCTTTATTCCTTCCACTGAAGCTAATGATTTTGACACTATGATTGACTTTCACAAATTTTTCAGAACCCTGAGACTTCGGGAGTTCTTCGGCACAAATGAACAGTCGTTTCCATCTAATGATGTTTCGCCCACTACCACACAGGGCAGTGTTACTCTTGAACAGTCTATTACTCGTCTCCCTTTCAAAATAAAATCTACCTTTATTCCATCTAAGAATAGAAATTCATCTTTAGATACTTACTGTAGACTTGTGGAATATGATGTAAAAAATGTACTTAAGAATAAAAGGCAATATAAAGTCTACAATAACATGTCAAAAATGGAGAGGGATGCTTTACTTGATCTTAGCAAAGACAATACGGTGATAGTGCGTCCTGCAGATAAGGGTGGAGCGATTGTACTTCAACGAGCTTCAGATTATGAAAAAGAAATTCGCAGACAGTTGAATGATCATGCTTTTTATAAATCCTTACCTGCTGATCCTACTAACAAATTAAAAGCATGTATTGATTCAAAGTTACTGTCACACTTTGAAAACGGTGAGTTTAGTAAAAATGAATATGAATTTCTTAAAGTAGATTTTCCAATTACACCTATTGCCAAAGGACTAGATACCCCTTTGAAAGGTCGTCCTATTGTGAGCGGCATTGGTAGTCTCACTGAGAACATTTCTTCTTATGTGGATTTTTATATCAAACCATTTGTACCCATGTTGTCATCTTATGTAAGAGATTCTATGGATTTTATTGAATCATTATATTGTGTTGACTTTGCTGTTGATGATGTGCTTCTTACTACTTTTGATGTTCAGAGTTTATATACCAACATCCCTCATACTGAAGGTTTACTTGCTTTAGAACAATTTTTAACACAAAGATCTGTGGATGTAAAACCTAGTACAGCATGCTTATTGTATTTAGCAAGTATTGTCTTAACTAACAACTTTTTTCGTTTTCATGACGATTTTTATTTACAAGTTAAAGGTACTGCAATGGGTAGTAAAATGGCCCCTAATTATGCTTGCGTGTATATGGGAGTTTTTGAAAATGACTTTATTTTAAATGAGTCAAATTCTTTTTTCCCTAAGATCTTGCTTTACAAACAGTATATTGATGACATTTTTATGATTACTAAGGCCACACCTGCAGAGATGTTGACGTTTTTGAATTTTCTTAACTCAAGGACAGAGCATGTGAATTTCACTATGGAATGTGATCCAGTAAGCATTAGTTTTCTTGATGTTCGAGTATACATATGTGACGGGAAACTCCATACCGATCTGTACCGAAAATCAACGGATCGCAATACTATTTTAAGAGGCGATAGTTTCCATCCTAGACCTTTAGTTAAGAGTCTACTTATCAGTCAATTTAAGCATGAGCGTAGAGTTTGTAGCACGGATGAATCTTACACTCATCAATCTAATGATTTAACTAAAAGATTCTTGAATTGTGGTTACCATATAGAATGGATCGAAAATGCCAAAAAGAAATTCAACGAGACATCTCAAATGCAGTGTTTGCGAACAAAACATAATAAAACGCAAGTTCTTAATGCTCCCATTTGCACGATGAAGTACTCCGCATTGGGTGTAGATTTTCATAGAATCCTAAATAAACATTGGCATATTATTTCAAGTGATCCTAAATTATCAGGTGTCTTTAAAAATGGTCCGAAATTCTTTAAACGTCAAAACAATCTTCGTGACTTGCTTGTTAAATCTGAATATCCGTCACTTAAAAAACAAGGTATTCCAATTCTTTCTCCAGGTAATTATAGGTGTGGTAAGTGTAGGGCTGGACGATTTTGGAAAATAATCTAATTGCGATTTTTTTTACCAATATTGCGATTGCGATTTAATATGCGATTATTTTTTAAGCTCTTTATCTTTTCTATTATTCAACAAAAACAAGCAATAAATCATTGTAAAATAGGGAAGGGAATCTTTAGGCACCCCAAGAGCCGATACATTTTTTTTCTTTAATTGATCTTATTAATAAAACTTAAAATATTTAATTACATAAGTAGGCCTACTTATAATAATTACACATTAAAAAACTAAATTAATACAATTACATGTTAATAATATTAACAAATATAGCTTCAAAACAATTAACAAAGAGGGAAAAAAATATTACAAGCAATAAACAAAGAGTGCTTTCAGTATTTAAGAGTAGGCTGTCTGAACGTGTTCATCTCTTTTGAAATTATAAGATGTGGTTTGTCCTGTTTGTTTAATAACTGACTGTGTCACATTACCGGTAAATTCGCGTCATAAAAGCATTTTGAGATGCAAACGTACATTTAACCACGTAGACTCGCTCTCAGCCGCATGCTCAAATGCTCTTCGCAAAACGCACGTGAGTATTTGAAATTGAAAGCAGCTTCCGTCGGTGATTTTCATATTTTTAATATATAAGCCAACTGCATTCCAAGACATATGATGCCTTCGTAGAACATTTGTAAGTAAAATATCAAGCGACGAGAATACTTTTTGTGCGCAAAAAGTAAACAAAAATAATGACTTTATTCCACTTTTCATTTCCTTCTCTCTGGGCCTCGAGTGAGTTCACGTAGTGTTTTTGCGTAGCGCGTCTGTGTTGTACGTCACACTACGTGAACTCACTTGAGGCCGCGCACTACTAAAGTAACATCACGCAGACCTCGCGTATCTCATATCTTGCGCAATGAACCCCGCGAATGTCCTTGTAACTCGCTTCAACTTTTCCGCACTTTATTAAAGATTATTTATCGTAAGGTTCGAGTGGTGTCGTGTGTGTGTGTGTGTGTGTGTGTGAGAGAGAGAGAGACAGAGGAATTAGAAGCAAGCAGAATACGGTTGTTTATAAAGCACGCGCGTCGTACACGTCTGTGTTTAAAACTAAGCTCAGACATATACAATACAGAATCGTTGGAGAGAATCTATAACACAATATCACATAAATTAAACATAAACTGTTATTTCCTGTAGCCAGGTCTATATGTGTCGCGTGCCAAGTTGATGCTTCATCTGCAATACAGACTGGTTTACTCTCGCGTGTCACATGACCAGACTATAATCGCAGCTTTGCGGTTTAAAAAATCGCATTTCATCATATCGCATATTATCGCAAATGCAATTAATCGTTCAGCCCTAGGTAAGTGTGCTCAGTGTGCCTTTACACACAAATGTAAATCTTTTAGTCATCCACGCACTGGTCGTGATATTCCGATACGGGGTACCATTACCTGTGCTTCCACTCATGTTATTTATTTAATTCATTGTCCTTGTGGTCTTGCATACGTGGGTAAAACATTCAGACAATTACGCACTCGTATTAGTGAGTATCGCAGTAACATTCGAACTGGAGATATGCGTAGTCCTATAGCGTCTCATTTTAGACAAGTAGGCCATAACGTCAGCGTTTTGCAGTACATTGGTATAGAAAAGGTAACAAAACCCTCAAGAGGAGGAGATTATGAGAAGAAATTATTACAGAGGGAATGTTTTGGCATTTTTACCTTAAATACTTTGTCACCTTTAGGGTTGAATGAGGATTTTGATATTAAGCCATTTTTATAGTGGTTAAATTATTATTATTTTTATTATTATTATTATTATTATTTGTTTTTATTATTTTTTTAATATGTGTGTGTAAGTGTATTTGTATGGATGTGTATGTATGTATGTATGTGTATATGTATATATATATATTTTTTTTTTTTTTTTTATTTGGATCTGTCACATGACTTGTATTTGTCACATGATTTCTTGGGTGTGCCTAATTAAGGTGATCACCTGTGTCTATTTAAAGTTGACTTCACTATTACATTTACAGTGAGCCTGATGAAGACCTGAGGGTCGAAACGTTGTTTGAATAAACTCTTTTGGAGCAGTAATTTTCAGTGTGCGGACTTCACACTTCTTTATTTTGTCTATATTATTTAGTTGTCCTGCACCTGCGCCCAATCTGGGTGTTTGGGATGTGGGAGGGGAGGGAATGAGGGGTCGAGTTAACCTCCATTTTGTTTAACAATACTTCGAACTTTAACAAGAAGTGACGTCACCCAACATCACTTAGAGCACCATTAACATATTACTTATGTGTGACAGTTGCTCCATGATGACTGCTACTTTGATTTTCACTTTGATATTTTTAACAACAGTATATTGTAGTACCACTGCTCCAACATCAATGGACACTACAACTACTGACACTGCAGCTACGACTTCTTCCCCTCTAACCACAACGCCAACACAACTTACTTCTACAACTGAAACAACAGTCACAACTCCTTTAACCTCTACAGTTCTAGTGAGGTTTTCCAGCAATGAAGATTTTGAATTTTCAGATTCATCATCAGAAGCATTTAAAAACAGAGAAAACAATGTCATAACAGAGGTGAGTTGTATGATCAATGTTTAAGGCACATTCGATTTGAACTGCAAAATCAATAGTAACATTATTTCATTTTAATGTATTAAGCATTTTATTTTTGAACCCTAATATAAATATTAGTGTAAACTATTTGCACCCAACATATGTAATGTACGTTATTTAAGTGCAAATAGTGATCTATTTTATTTGCGTTCAGGTGTAAATATCAATTTGGTGTTATTTTACTAATTTCTTGTCCAGATTTTACTTTACGTAAATAGATTAAGATCCACAAATAACTGTAAAGAGTTTAACAAGCCCATGGCAAGGCCATGTAGTGTATCTGAGACTGGAAGAGTTTGGTTCGTGTTGTTCATAGCGAGAAGACGCTATTTTCTGCTGACAAAGCAAATCTACTTTGATGAGATTGATACGGTAAAATCGTTACTGTTCGTATCACCGTGATCAAGAGCTGAGGAAGAGCTGGAATTCAGATATGCTAATAGGCGTTTTGTTTCCAACACTCACTGTAAGCGGTAGACCAATCACAGCAGACTCTTTGAGAAATGAGGTGATGTGCAATGTATATTATGTGAAAATAACGTGTTTTACTATAAAATAGATATAAAATAATATAAATATAAAATATAATATAAAATAGACCTTAAAATAGAATAACAGGTGCACTTTAAGGTACACCGTTGAACAAGACTAAAGTGTAGACTATTACAGTAAATGTTAATATGCACTTATATTTGTAAACAATAACGCCAGATCATGTACAAATTAATGAATGACCACCAAATGTCTTTCATGTTGTAGGTTTTTGACTGTAGTTAAAATTCTTAACTAAATGTTGAACCTAACATTGTGAATCTGTTTTCCACAGATTGAGCCAATCTTTCAAAGGGCATTCGGTAGCTCCTTCATTGAATTGAAAGTTATTTCGTTCCGGTTGGTATTTCTTTCCTTATAATTAGAATACATTTAATTTTTGGAAAACAAAAATGTCTACAGTCTAGACAGCTATGTATGTATGTATATATATATATATATTGTGGACAAGTTAGAAATAACAAATGCTGTAATAATTCAGTGATATTTTTGTATGAACAAGGAGTTTTATAACAGAAGATGTGCACCACACAGGGATCTGATCACCATTATCGAGAATTACATGGATGACACAGAACACACAACAACTGAGGCTAAACACCATAAATTCATAGAAGAACTATGGCTACTTCTCCAAGATGCTTGGAGCAACCAACCTTAAAAAACTCCTAGAAAAGAGATGTTTTGAAGGCAAAGTGTGGTCACACCAAACACTGACTTGATTTGCTTAATAGACATTAACTCTTAAACAGTGCAGTAGTTTGCTGGCAGGTTGTTCCAGCATCTTGGAAAGGCTTTCACAGTTCTAAGGAAGGCTTTAGTCTCAATTGCTTGTGTTTTTTCATGTAATCCCAGACGGATTTAATGATGGTGAGATGAGATCTCAGTGTGGGCTGTACCATCGGTTGTTGGGATCCTTATTTATAAAACAAAACATGTCAAGATTATTCCAGAACTTGCAAAAGGAATTTGTAAATCTAGAATTCTACTGGTACACTAGTCAAGTCAAGTCAAGTCAAGTAGTATATTTGTATAGCGCTTTTCACAATACAGATTGTATCAAAGCAGCTTCACAGTATTAAATTAAAATAATACAACAAGCTTTGTTTCTAGTGAAATGTATTGATTGATAAAATTAAATTAAATATTTCCAAAATATCCCCAACTGAGCAAGCCAAAGGCAACAGTGGCAAGGAACCGAAAAAACTCCATCAGGTGACCTAATGGTGAGCTGAAACTCCATCAGGTGACCTAATGGAGAAAAAAAAAAAAACCTTGGGAGAACCCAGGCTCAGTCGGGGGCCAGTTCTCCTCTGGCATTTATGAACTAGAGGCCGGATTGTAGTTTGAACTGTAAGATTAAGAATATTATATGAATGCCTGGCTGAAGAGATGCGTTTTTAATCTAGTTTTAAACTGGGAGAGCGAGTCTGAGCAACGAACATTATCAGGAAGACTATTCCAGAGTTTTGGAGCTAAATGTGAAAATGCTCTCCCTCCTTTGGTGGATCTGGATATCCTAGGTATGACCAAAAGCCTCGAATTTAGTGATCTTAAAGAGCGCGATGGATTATAGGGCGATAGAAGATCGGTTAAATAGACTGGAGGTAAGCCGTTTAGGGCTTTATAAGTCAGTAGCAATACCTTGTAGTTAATACGGAACTTTATAGGTAACCAGTGTAGAGATGATAAAATTGGTGTTATATGATCATATTTTCTTGATCTAGTAAGAACTCTAGCGGCTGCATTTTGGACTAACTGTAGCTTGTTTATTGAGGATGCAGGACAATCGGCTAATAAAGCATTACAGTAATCTAGTCTCGAGGTCATGAATGCATGAACTAACTTTTCTGCATCAGAAACAGATAGCATGTTACGTAGCTTAGCAATGTTTCTAAGGTGGAAAAAGGCTGTTCTTGTAACATATGAAATATGATTTCAGACAGGTTGCAGTCTAGTATAACACCCAGGTCTTTACTTTAGAGGATAAAGTAACAGGACATCCTACTATGTTAAAGTTGTAGTGTGAGAGGTTTTGTGGGCGGTTTTTTGAACCGATAAGTACTGTAGTACCTCTGTCTTGTCTGGATTTAATAAAAGAAAATTACGCGTCATCCAATTTTTACATCTTTAATACACTGTCAATTTGGATAATTTAGCGTTTTCATTAGGCCATGATGAAATATACTAGGGCAAAAGATATCAGCAACTGTCAAATGTTTTTTTTGAATCATTTATATTTTGTTAATAAGAGCATTTGACAGATTTGTATAAAACCATCAACCATCAATTTAAAAAATGACGATGACTCTTTCTCTCCCCCATCCCTTCTGTAGTGCTAGATCAATCATCACTGATATGGATGTAACATTTAGAACCGTAACAAATGAAACGAATATATCCAATGCCATTTTAAATGCCAACACCACTCTTAACATCACCAGTGTTGATGGTAAGTCAAACAAGCAATATCATCAATGCAATGTCATTCAAAACGGTTTGGAGTGCTTTATGTTAGTGTTTATTGTTATTGAACTATAGTTGTTTGTAGTTGTTGTTTATACACTATTTTTTAAGGATTTTGCTGAAGATTAATAGTTTTCTCAACTGTTATTTTTTTTTACTTTATTCTACAAATTATGCAAACACACAACAGTAAAAAGTCCTGCCAAGGAAACAACAACCAGTTCTACAGCTCAGCCAACTCCAACATCAACGGACACTACAACTACTGAAACTACAACAGCTCCGCCAACTCCAAAATCAACGGACACTACAACTACTGAAACTACAACAGTTACGCACACTCAAACAACAGCGGACACTACAACTTCTGAAACTACAACAGCTCCGCCAACTCAAACATTAACTGAAGCTATAACTACTGAAACTACAACAATTCAGCCAACTCAAACATCAACTGAAGCTACAACTACTGAAACTACAACAGCTCCACCAACTCAAACATCAACTGAAACAACAACTACTGAAACTACAACAGCTCCACCAACTCAAACATCAGCGGACACTACAACTACTGAAACTACAACAGCTCAGCCAACTCCAACATCAGCGGACACTACAACTACTGAAACCACAGAAGTTCAGCCAACTCCAACATCAGCAGGCACTACAACTACTGAAACTACAACATCTCAGACAACTCAAACATCAGCGGGCACTACAACTACTGAAACTACAACAGCTCCACCAACTCAAACATCAACTGACGCTACAACTACTGAAACTACAACAGCTCCACCAACTCAAACATCAACTGACGCTACAACTACTGAAACTACAACATCTCAGACAACTGAAACATCAACTGACGCTACAACTACTGAAACTACAACAACTCCACCAACTCAAACACCAATTGACGCTACAACTACTGAAACCAGAGAAGTTCAGCCAACTCAAACATCAGCGGGCACTACAACTACTGAAACTACAACATCTCAGACAACTGAAACATCAACTGACGCTACAACTACTGAAACTACAACAGCTCAGCCAACTCAAACATCAACTGATGCTACAACTACTGAAACTACAACATCTCAGACAACTGAAACATCAACTGACGCTACAACTACTGAATCTACAACAGCTCCGCCAACTCAAACATCAACTGACGCTACAACTACTGAAACTACAACGGCTCAGACAACTGAAACATCAACTGATGCTACAACTACTGAAACTACAACAACTCCGCCAACTCAAACACCAATTGACGCTACAACTACTGAAACCAGAGAAGTTCAGCCAACTGAACCATCAACTGACATTACAACTACTGAAACTACAACATCTCAGACAACTCAAACATCAGCGGGCACTACAACTACTGAAACTACAACAGCTCCACCAACTCAAACATCAACTGACGCTACAACTACTGAAACTACAACATCTCAGACAACTGAAACATCAACTGACGCTACAACTACTGAAACTACAACAGCTCCACCAACTCAAACATCAACTGAAGCTACAACTACTGAAACTACAACAGCTCCACCAACTCAAACATCAACTGACGCTACAACTACTGAAACTACAACATCTCAGACAACTGAAACATCAACTGATGCTACAACTACTGAAACTACAACAACTCCGCCAACTCAAACACCAATTGACGCTACAACTACTGAAACCAGAGAAGTTCAGCCAACTCAAACATCAGCGGGCACTACAACAACTGAAACTACAACATCTCAGACAACTCAAACATCAACTGACGCTACAACTACTGAAACTACAACATCTCAGACAACTGAAACATCAACTGACGCTACAACTACTGAAACTACAACAGCTCAGCCAACTCCAACATCAGCGGACACTACAACTACTGAAACCACAGAAGTTCAGCCAACTCCAACATCAGCAGGCCCTACAACTACTGAACCTACAACATCTCAGACAACTCAAACATCAGCGGGCACTACAACTACTGAAACTACAACAGCTCCACCAACTCAAACATCAACTGACGCTACAACTACTGAAACTACAACAGCTCCACCAACTCAAACATCAACTGACGCTACAACTACTGAAACTACAACATCTCAGACAACTGAAACATCAACTGACGCTACAACTACTGAAACTACAACAACTCCGCCAACTCAAACACCAATTGACGCTACAACTACTGAAACCAGAGAAGTTCAGCCAACTCAAACATCAGCGGGCACTACAACTACTGAAACTACAACATCTCAGACAACTCAAACATCAACTGACGCTACAACTACTGAAACT
Organism: Scardinius erythrophthalmus; assembly: GCF_964197995.2. Lineage (NCBI taxonomy): Eukaryota > Metazoa > Chordata > Actinopteri > Cypriniformes > Leuciscidae > Scardinius > Scardinius erythrophthalmus. The sequence goes on along the minus strand of NC_138222.1, from coordinate 69,560,632 downwards.
ACAACATCTCAGACAACTGAAACATCAACTGACGCTACAACTACTGAAACTACAACAGCTCCGCCAACTCAAACAGCAACTGACGCTACAACTACTGAAACCAGAGAAGTTCAGCCAACTGAACCATCAACTGACATTACAACTACTGAAACTACAACATCTCAGACAACTCAAACATCAGCGGGCACTACAACTACTGAAACTACAACAGCTCCACCAACTCAAACATCAACTGACGCTACAACTACTGAAACTACAACATCTCAGACAACTGAAACATCAACTGACGCTACAACTACTGAAACTACAACAACTCCACCAACTCAAACATCAACTGAAGCTACAACTACTGAAACTACAACAGCTCCACCAACTCAAACATCAACTGACGCAACAACTACTGAAACTACAACATCTCAGACAACTGAAACATCAAATGATGCTACAACTACTGAAACTACAACAACTCCGCCAACTCAAACACCAATTGACGCTACAACTACTGAAACCAGAGAAGTTCAGCCAACTCAAACATCAGCGGGCACTACAACTACTGAAACTACAACATCTCAGACAACTCAAACATCAACTGACGCTACAACTACTGAAACTACAACATCTCAGACAACTGAAACATCAACTGACGCTACAACTACTGAAACTACAACAGCTCAGCCAACTCAAACATCAACTGACGCTACAACTACTGAAACTACAACAGCTCAGCCAACTCAAACATCAACTGACGCTACAACTACTGAAACTACAACATCTCAGACAACTGAAACATCAACTGACGCTACAACTACTGAATCTACAACAGCTCCGCCAACTCAAACATCAACTGACGCTACAACTACTGAAACCAGAGAAGTTCAGCCAACTGAACCATCAACTGACGCTACAACTACTGAAAATACAACATCTCAGACAACTCAACCATCAACTGACGCTACAACTACTGAAACTACAACATCTCAGACAACTCAAACATCAACTGACGCTACAACTACTGAAACTACAACATCTCAGACAACTCAAACATCAACTGACGCTACAACTACTGAAACTACAACATCTCAGCCAACTCAAACATCAACTGATGCTACAACTACTGAAACTACAACAGCTCAGCCAACTCAAACATCAACTGATGCTACAACTACTGAAACTACAACATCTCAGCCAACTCAAACATCAACTGATGCTACAACTACTGAAACTACAACATCTCAGCCAACTCAAACATCAACTGATGCTACAACTACTGAAACTACAACAGTTCCACCAACTCAAACATCAGCAGACGCTACAACTACTGAAACTACAACAGCTCCGCCAACTCAAACATCAACTGACGCTACAACTACTGAAACTACAACAGCTCAGCCAACTGAAACATCAACTGACGCTACAACTACTGAATCTACAACAGCTCCGCCAACTCAAACATCAACTGACGCTACAACTACTGAAACTACAACAGCTCCGCCAACTCAAACATCAACTGACGCTACAACTACTGAAACTACAACAGCTCCGCCAACTGAACCATCAACTGACGCTACAACTACTGAAAATACAACATCTCAGACAACTCAACCATCAACTGACGCTACAACTACTGAAACTACAACATCTCAGACAACTCAAACATCAACTGACGCTACAACTACTGAAACTACAACATCTCAGACAACTCAAACATCAACTGACGCTACAACTACTGAAACTACAACATCTCAGACAACTCAAACATCAACTGACGCTACAACTACTGAAACTACAACATCTCAGCCAACTCAAACATCAACTGATGCTACAACTACTGAAACTACAACAGCTCAGCCAACTCAAACATCAACTGATGCTACAACTACTGAAACTACAACATCTCAGCCAACTCAAACATCAACTGATGCTACAACTACTGAAACTACAACATCTCAGCCAACTCAAACATCAACTGATGCTACAACTACTGAAACTACAACAGTTCCACCAACTCAAACATCAGCAGACGCTACAACTACTGAAACTACAACAGCTCCGCCAACTCAAACATCAACTGACGCTACAACTACTGAAACTACAACAGCTCAGCCAACTGAAACATCAACTGACGCTACAACTACTGAATCTACAACAGCTCAGCCAACTGAAACATCAACTGATGCTACAACTACTGAAACTACAACAGCTCCGCCAACTCAAACATCAACTGACGCTACAACTACTGAAACTACAACAGCTCAGCCAACTGAAACATCAACTGACGCTACAACTACTGAATCTACAACATCTCAGACAACTGAAACATCAAATGATGCTACAACTACTGAAACTACAACATCTCAGAAAACTGAAATATCATCTGAGGCTACAACTACTGAAACTACAACAGCTCAGTCAACTCAAACATCAACTGATGCTACAACTACTGAAACTACAACAGTTCAGCCAACTCAAACATCAACTGACGCTACAACTACTGAATCTACAACATCTCAGACAACTGAAACATCAACTGACGCTACAACTACTGAAACTACAACATCTCAGACAACTGAAATATCATCTGAGGCTACAACTACTGAAACTACAACAGCTCAGTCAACTCAAACATCAACTGATGCTACAACTACTGAAACTACAACAGTTCAGCCAACTCAAACATCCGCGGACACTACAACTACTGAAACTACAACAGTTCAGTCAACTCAAACATCAACTGACGCTACAACTACTGAAACTACAACAGTTCAGCCAACTCAAACATCCGCGGACACTACAACTACTGAAACCACAACAGTTCAGCCAACTCAAACATCAGCGGACACTACAACTACTGAAACTACAACAGATCCGCCAACTCAAACATCAGCGGACAGTACAACTACTGAAACTACAACAGCTCCGCCAACTCAAACATCAACTGACGCTACAACTACTGAAACCAGAGAAGTTCAGCCAACTGAACCATCAACTGACGCTACAACTACTGAAACTACAACATCTCAGACAACTCAACCATCAACTGACGCTACAACTACTGAAACTACAACATCTCAGACAACTCAAACATCAACTGACGCTACAACTACTGAAACTACAACATCTCAGACAACTCAAACATCAACTGACGCTACAACTACTGAAACTACAACAGCTCAGCCAACTCAAACATCAACTGATGCTACAACTACTGAAACTACAACAGTTCCACCAACTCAAACATCAGCAGACGCTACAACTACTGAAACTACAACAGCTCCGCCAACTCAAACATCAACTGATGCTACAACTACTGAAACTACAACAGCTCGGCCAACTGAAACATCAACTGACGCTACAACGACTGAATCTACAACAGCTCCGCCAACTCAAACATCAACTGATGCTACAACTACTGAAACTACAACAGCTCCGCCAACTCAAACATCAACTGACGCTACAACTACTGAAACTACAACAGCTCAGCCAACTGAAACATCAACTGACGCTACAACTACTGAATCTACAACATCTCAGACAACTGAAACATCAAATGATGCTACAACTACTGAAACTACAACATCTCAGACAACTGAAATATCATCTGAGGCTACAACTACTGAAACTACAACAGCTCAGTCAACTCAAACATCAACTGATGCTACAACTACTGAAACTACAACAGTTCAGCCAACTCAAACATCAACTGACGCTACAACTACTGAATCTACAACATCTCAGACAACTGAAACATCAACTGACGCTACAACTACTGAAACTACAACATCTCAGACAACTGAAATATCATCTGAGGCTACAACTACTGAAACTACAACAGCTCAGTCAACTCAAACATCAACTGATGCTACAACTACTGAAACTACAACAGTTCAGCCAACTCAAACATCCGCGGACACTACAACTACTGAAACTACAACAGTTCAGTCAACTCAAACATCAACTGACGCTACAACTACTGAAACTACAACAGTTCAGCCAACTCAAACATCCGCGGACACTACAACTACTGAAACCACAACAGTTCAGCCAACTCAAACATCAGCGGACACTACAACTACTGAAACTACAACAGATCCGCCAACTCAAACATCAGCGGACAGTACAACTACTGAAACTACAACAGCTCCGCCAACTCAAACATCAACTGACGCTACAACTACTGAAACCAGAGAAGTTCAGCCAACTGAACCATCAACTGACGCTACAACTACTGAAACTACAACATCTCAGACAACTCAACCATCAACTGACGCTACAACTACTGAAACTACAACATCTCAGACAACTCAAACATCAACTGACGCTACAACTACTGAAACTACAACATCTCAGACAACTCAAACATCAACTGACGCTACAACTACTGAAACTACAACAGCTCAGCCAACTCAAACATCAACTGATGCTACAACTACTGAAACTACAACAGTTCCACCAACTCAAACATCAACTGATGCTACAACTACTGAAACTACAACAGTTCCACCAACTCAAACATCAGCAGACGCTACAACTACTGAAACTACAACAGCTCCGCCAACTCAAACATCAACTGATGCTACAACTACTGAAACTACAACAGCTCGGCCAACTGAAACATCAACTGACGCTACAACTACTGAAACTACAACAGTTCCACCAACTCAAACATCAACTGATGCTACAACTACTGAAACTACAACAGTTCCACCAACTCAAACATCAGCAGACGCTACAACTACTGAAACTACAACAGCTCCGCCAACTCAAACATCAACTGATGCTACAACTACTGAAACTACAACAGCTCGGCCAACTGAAACATCAACTGACGCTACAACGACTGAATCTACAACAGCTCAGCCAACTGAAACATCAACTGACGCTACAACTACTGAATCTACAACATCTCAGACAACTGAAACATCAAATGATGCTACAACTACTGAAACTACAACATCTCAGACAACTGAAATATCATCTGAGGCTACAACTACTGAAACTACAACAGCTCAGTCAACTCAAACATCAACTGATGCTACAACTACTGAAACTACAACAGTTCAGCCAACTCAAACATCAACTGACGCTACAACTACTGAATCTACAACATCTCAGACAACTGAAACATCAACTGACGCTACAACTACTGAAACTACAACATCTCAGACAACTGAAATATCATCTGAGGCTACAACTACTGAAACTACAACAGCTCAGTCAACTCAAACATCAACTGATGCTACAACTACTGAAACTACAACAGTTCAGCCAACTCAAACATCCGCGGACACTACAACTACTGAAACTACAACAGTTCAGTCAACTCAAACATCAACTGACGCTACAACTACTGAAACTACAACAGTTCAGCCAACTCAAACATCCGCGGACACTACAACTACTGAAACCACAACAGTTCAGCCAACTCAAACATCAGCGGACACTACAACTACTGAAACTACAACAGATCCGCCAACTCAAACATCAGCGGACAGTACAACTACTGAAACTACAACAGCTCCGCCAACTCAAACATCAACTGACGCTACAACTACTGAAACCAGAGAAGTTCAGCCAACTGAACCATCAACTGACGCTACAACTACTGAAACTACAACATCTCAGACAACTCAACCATCAACTGACGCTACAACTACTGAAACTACAACATCTCAGACAACTCAAACATCAACTGACGCTACAACTACTGAAACTACAACATCTCAGACAACTCAAACATCAACTGACGCTACAACTACTGAAACTACAACAGCTCAGCCAACTCAAACATCAACTGATGCTACAACTACTGAAACTACAACAGTTCCACCAACTCAAACATCAACTGATGCTACAACTACTGAAACTACAACAGTTCCACCAACTCAAACATCAGCAGACGCTACAACTACTGAAACTACAACAGCTCCGCCAACTCAAACATCAACTGATGCTACAACTACTGAAACTACAACAGCTCGGCCAACTGAAACATCAACTGACGCTACAACGACTGAATCTACAACAGCTCCGCCAACTCAAACATCAACTGATGCTACAACTACTGAAACTACAACAGCTCCGCCAACTCAAACATCAACTGACGCTACAACTACTGAAACTACAACAGCTCAGCCAACTGAAACATCAACTGACGCTACAACTACTGAATCTACAACATCTCAGACAACTGAAACATCAAATGATGCTACAACTACTGAAACTACAACATCTCAGACAACTGAAATATCATCTGAGGCTACAACTACTGAAACTACAACAGCTCAGTCAACTCAAACATCAACTGATGCTACAACTACTGAAACTACAACAGTTCAGCCAACTCAAACATCAACTGACGCTACAACTACTGAATCTACAACATCTCAGACAACTGAAACATCAACTGACGCTACAACTACTGAAACTACAACATCTCAGACAACTGAAATATCATCTGAGGCTACAACTACTGAAACTACAACAGCTCAGTCAACTCAAACATCAACTGATGCTACAACTACTGAAACTACAACAGTTCAGCCAACTCAAACATCCGCGGACACTACAACTACTGAAACTACAACAGTTCAGTCAACTCAAACATCAACTGACGCTACAACTACTGAAACTACAACAGTTCAGCCAACTCAAACATCCGCGGACACTACAACTACTGAAACCACAACAGTTCAGCCAACTCAAACATCAGCGGACACTACAACTACTGAAACTACAACAGATCCGCCAACTCAAACATCAGCGGACAGTACAACTACTGAAACTACAACAGCTCCGCCAACTCAAACATCAACTGACGCTACAACTACTGAAACCAGAGAAGTTCAGCCAACTGAACCATCAACTGACGCTACAACTACTGAAACTACAACATCTCAGACAACTCAACCATCAACTGACGCTACAACTACTGAAACTACAACATCTCAGACAACTCAAACATCAACTGACGCTACAACTACTGAAACTACAACATCTCAGACAACTCAAACATCAACTGACGCTACAACTACTGAAACTACAACAGCTCAGCCAACTCAAACATCAACTGATGCTACAACTACTGAAACTACAACAGTTCCACCAACTCAAACATCAGCAGACGCTACAACTACTGAAACTACAACAGCTCCGCCAACTCAAACATCAACTGATGCTACAACTACTGAAACTACAACAGCTCGGCCAACTGAAACATCAACTGACGCTACAACGACTGAATCTACAACAGCTCCGCCAACTCAAACATCAACTGACGCTACAACTACTGAATCTACAACAGCTCAGCCAACTCAAACATCAACTGACGCTACAACCACTGAAACTACAACAGCTCAGCCAACTCAAACATCAACTGACGCTACAACTACTGAAACTACAACATCTCAGACAACTGAAACATCAACTGACGCTACAACTACTGAATCTACAACAGTTCAGCCAACTCAAAAATTAAATGACGCTACAACTACTGAAACTACAACAGTTCAGCCAACTCAAACATCAACTGACGCTACAACTACTGAAACTACAACATCTCAGACAACTGAAACATCAACTGACGCTACAACTACTGAATCTATAACATCTCAGCCAACTCAAACATCCGTGGACACTACAACTACTGAAACTACAACAGCTCAGCCAACTCAAACATCAACTGACGCTACAACTACTGAAACTACAACATCTCAGACAACTGAAACATCAACTGACGCTACAACTACTGAATCTACAACAGCTCCGCCAACTCAAACATCAACTGACGCTACAACTACTGAATCTATAACATCTCAGACAACTCAAACATCAACTGACGCTGCAACTACTGAAACTACAACAGTTCAGCCAACTCAAACATCCGCGGACACTACAACTACTGAAACTACAACAGTTCAGTCAACTCAAACATCAACTGACGCTACAACTACTGAAACTACAACAGTTCAGCCAACTCAAACATCCGCGGACACTAAAACTACTGAAACCACAACAGTTCAGCCAACTCAAACATCAGCAGACATTACAACTACTGAAACCACAACAGTTCAGCCAACTCAAACATCAGCGGACACTACAACTACTGAAACTACAACAGCTCCGCCAACTCAAACATCAGCAGACAGTACAACTACTGAAACTACAACAGCTCCGCCAACTAAAACATCAACTGACGCTACAACTACTGAAACCAGAGAAGTTCAGCCAACTGAACCATCAACTGACACTACAACTACTGAAACTACAACATCTCAGACAACTCAAACATCAGCTGACGTTACAACTACTGAAACTACAACATCTCAGACAACTCAAACATCAACTGACGCTACAACTACTGAAACTACAACATCTCAGACAACTCAAACATCAACTGACGCTACAACTACTGAAACCACAACAGCTCAGACAACTCCAACATCAACTGAAGCTACAACTACTGAAACTACAACATCTCAGCCAACTCAAACATCAACTGACGCTACAACTACTGAAACTACAACAGCTCCACCATCTCCAAAATCAGCTGACGCTACAACTACTGAAACTACAACATCTCAGACAACTGAAACATCAACTGACGCTACAACTACTGAAACTACAACAGCTCCACCAACTCAAACATCAACTGACGCTACAACTACTGAAACCACAACAGCTCCGCCAACTCAAACATCAACTGACGCTACAACTACTGAAACTACAACATCTCAGACAACTGAAACATCAACTGACGCTACAACTACTGAAACTACAACAGCTCCACCAACTCAAACATCAACTGACGCTACAACTACTGAAACCACAACAGCTCCGCCAACTCAAACATCAGCGGGCACTACAACTACTGAAACCACAACAGCTCCGCCAACTCAATCATCAACTGACGCTACAACTACTGAAACCAGAGAAGTTCAGCCAACTGAACCATCAACTGACGCTACAACTACTGAAACTACAACATCTCAGACAACTCAACCATCAACTGACGCTACAACTACTGAAACTACAACATCTCAGACAACTCAAACATCAACTGACGCTACAACTACTGAAACTACAACATCTCAGACAACTCAAACATCAACTGACGCTACAACTACTGAAACTACAACAGCTCAGCCAACTCAAACATCAACTGATGCTACAACTACTGAAACTACAACAGTTCCACCAACTCAAACATCAGCAGACGCTACAACTACTGAAACTACAACAGCTCCGCCAACTCAAACATCAACTGACGCTACAACTACTGAAACTACAACAGCTCAGCCAACTGAAACATCAACTGACGCTACAACTACAGAATCTACAACAGCTCCGCCAACTCAAACATCAACTGACGCTACAACTACTGAATCTACAACAGCTCCGCCAACTCAAACATCAACTGACGCTACAACTACTGAATCTACAACATCTCAGACAACTGAAACATCATCTGAGGCTACAACTACTGAAACTACAACAGCTCAGTCAACTCAAACATCAACTGACGCTACAACTACTGAAACTACAACTGTTCAGCCAACTCAAACATCCACGGACACTACAACTACTGAAACTACAACAGTTCAGCCGACTCAAACATCCGCGGACACTAAAACTACTGAAACCACAACAGTTCAGCCAACTCAAACATCAGCAGACATTACAACTACTGAAACCACAACAGTTCAGACACATCAAACATCAGCGGACACTACAACTACTGAAACTACAACAGCTCCGCCAACTCAAACATCAGCAGACAGTACAACTACTGAAACTACAACAGCTCCGCCAACTCAAACATCAACTGACGCTACAACTACTGAAACCAGAGAAGTTCAGCCAACTGAACCATCAACTGACACTACAACTACTGAAATTACAACATCTCAGACAACTCAAACATCAACTGACGCTACAACTACTGAAACTACAACATCTCAGCCAACTCAAACATCAACTGACTTTACAACTACTGAAACTACAACATCTCAGCCAACTGAAACATCAACTGACGTTACAACTACTGAAACTACAACATCTCAGACAACTCAAACATCAACTTACGCTACAACTACTGAAACTACAACATCTCAGACAACTGAAACATCAACTGACGCTACAACTACTGAAACCACAACAGCTCAGACAACTCCAACATCAACTGAAGCTACAACTACTGAAACTACAACATCTCAGCCAACTCAAACATCAACTGACGCTATAACTACTGAAACTACAACAGCTCCACCATCTCCAAAATCAGCTGACGCTACAACTACTGAAACTACAACATCTCAGACAACTCAAACATCAACTGACACTACAACTACTGAAACTACAACATCTCAGTTAACTCAAACATCAACTGATGCTACAACTACTGAAACTACAACAGTTCAGCCAACTCAAACATCAACTGACGCTACAACTACTGAAACTACAACATCTCAGACAACTGAAACATCAACTGACGCTACAACTACTGAAACTACAACAGCTCCACCAACTCAAACATCAACTGACGCTACAACTACTGAAACCACAACAGCTCCGCCAACTCAAACATCAACTGACGCTACAACTACTGAAACTACAACATCTCAGACAACTGAAACATCAAATGACGTTACAACAACTAAAACCACAACAGCTCCACCAACTGAAACATCAAGTGACGCTACAACTACTGAAACTACAACTCCGCCAACTCAAACATCAACTGACGCTACAACTACTGAAACCACAACAGCTCCGCCAACTCAAACATCAACTGATGCTACAACTACTGAAACTACAACATCTCAGACAACTGAAACATCAAATGACGTTACAACTACTGAAACCACAACAGCTCCACCAACTGAAACATCAAGTGACGCTACAACTACTGAAACTACAACAGCTCCGCCAACTCAAACATCAACTGACGCTACAACTACTGAAACTACAACATATCAGACAACTGAAACATCAAATGACGTTACAACTACTGAAACCACAACAGCTCCACCAACTGAAACATCAAGTGACGCTACAACTACTGAAACTACAACAGCTCCACCAACTCAAACATCAACTGACGTTACAACTACTGAAACCACAACAGCTCCGCCAACTCAAACATCAACTGACGCTACAACTACTGAAACTTCAACATCTCAGACAACTCAAACATCAACTGACGCTACAACTACTGAAACTACAACATCTCAGACAACTCAAGCATCAACTGACGCTACAACTACTGAAACTACAACATCTCAGACAACTCAAACATCAACTGATGCTACAACTACTGAAACTAAAACATCTCAGCCAACTCAAACATCAACTGACGCTACAACTACTGAAACTACAACAGCTCAGCCAACTCAAGCATCAACTGAGGCTACAACTACTGAAACTACAACAGCTCAGACAACTCAAACATCAACTGAAGCTACAACTACTGAAACTACAACATCTCAGACAACTCAAACATCAACTGACGCTACAACTACTGAAACTACAACATCTCAGACAACTCAAGCATCAACTGAGGCTACAACTACTGAAACTACAACATCTCAGACAACTCAAACATCAACTGATGCTACAACTACTGAAACTACAACATCTCAGCCAACTCAAACATCAACTGACGCTACAACTACTGAAACTACAACAGCTCAGCCAACTCAAGCATCAACTGAGGCTACAACTACTGAAAGTACAACAGCTCAGACAACTCAAACATCAACTGACGCTACAACTACTGAAACTACAACATCTCAGACAACTCAAACATCAACTGACGCTACAACTACTGAAACCAGAGAAGTTCTGCCAACTGAACCATCAACTGACATTACAACTACTGAAACTACAACATCTCAGACAACTCAAACATCAACTGACCCTACAACTACTGAAACCAGAGAAGTTCAGCCAACTGAACCATCAACTGACATTACAACTACTGAAACTACAACATCTCAGACAACTCAAACATCAACTGAAGCTACAACTACTGAAACTACAACAGCTCAGCCAACTCAAACATCAACTGAAGCTACAATTACTGAAACTACAACATCTCAGACAACTCAAGCATCAACTGACGCTACAACTACTGAAACTACAACATCTCAGACAACTCAAACATCAACTGAAGCTACAACTACTGAAACTACAACAGCTCAGCCAACTCAAACATCAACTGAAGCTACAACTACTGAAACTACAACATCTCAGACAACTCAAACATCAACTGACATTACAACTACTGAAACTACAACATCTCAGACAACTCAAACATCAACTGACGCTACAACTACTGAAACCACAACAGCTCAGACAACTCCAACATCAACTGAAGCTACAACTACTGAAACTACAACATCTCAGCCAACTCAAACATCAACTCACGCTACAACTACTGAAACTACAACAGCTCAGCCAACTCAAACATCAACTGACGCTACAACTACTGAAACTACAACATCTCAGACAACTCAAACATCAACTGACGCTACAACTACTGAAACTACAACATCTCAGTCAACTCAAGCATCAACTGACGCTACAACTACTGAAACTACAACATCTCAGACAACTCAAACATCAACTGAAGCTACAACTACTGAAACTACAACAGCTCAGCCAACTCAAACATCAGCGGACACTACAACTACTGAAACTACAACAGCTCCGCCAACTCAAACATCAGCGGACACTACAACTACTGAAACTCCAACATCTCAGACAACTCAAACATCAAGTGACGCTACAACTACTGAAACTACAACAGCTCAGACAACTCAAACATCAACTGACGCTACAACTACTGAAACTACAACATCTCAGACAACTCAAACATCAACTGACGCTACAACTACTGAAACCACAACAGCTCAGACAACTCCAACATCAACTGAAACTACAACTACTGAAACTACAACATCTCAGCCAACTCAAACATCAACTGACGCTACAACTACTGAAACTACAACAGCTCAGCCAACTCAAACATCAACTGACGCTACAACTACTAAAACTACAACATCTCAGACAACTCAAACATCAACTGACGCTACAACTACTGAAACTACAACATCTCAGACAACTCAAACATCAACTGACGCTACAACTACTGAAACTACAACAGCTCAGCCAACTCAAACATCAACTGACGCTACAACTACTGAAACTACAACATCTCAGACAACTCAAACATCAACTGACGCTACAACTACTGAAACTACAACATCTCAGACAACTCAAACATCAACTGACGCTACAACTACTGAAACTACAACATCTCAGACAACTCCAACATCAACTGAAGCTACAACTACTGAAACTACAACATCTCAGCCAACTCAAACATCAACTGACGCTACAACTACTGAAACTACAACAGCTCAGCCAACTCAAACATCAACTGACGCTACAACTACTGAAACTACAACATCTCAGACAACTCAAACATCAACTGACGCTACAACTACTGAAACTACAACATCTCAGACAACTCAAACATCAACTGAAGCTACAACTACTGAAACTACAACAGCTCAGCCAACTCAAACATCAGCGGACACTACAACTACTGAAATTACAACAGCTCCGCCAACTCAAACATCAGCGGACACTACAACTACTGAAACTACAACATCTCAGACAACTCCAACATCAACTGACGCTACAACTACTGAAACTACAACAGCTCCGCCAACTCAAACATCAGCGGACACTACAACTACTGAAACTACAACAGCTCAGACAACTCAAACATCAACTGACGCTACAACTACTGAAACCACAACAGCTCAGACAACTCAAACATCAACTGACCCCACAACTACTGAAACCACAACAGCTCAGCCAACTCAAACATCAACTGACGCTACAACTACTGAAACTACAACAGCTCAGACAACTCAAACATCAACTGACGCTACAACTACTGAAACTACAACAGCTCAGACAACTCAAACATCAACTGACGCTACAACTACTGAAACCACAACAGCCCCGCCAACTCAAACATCAGCAGGCACTACAACTGCAGGCACTACAGCTATGACTTCTTCCCCTCTAACCACAACAACAACACAACTTACTTCTACAACTGAAACAACGGTCACAACTTCTTTAACCTCTATAGTTCTAGTTAGGTTTTCCAGCAATGAAGCTTTTCAATCTGACCTGTCAAATCCATCATCAGAAGCATTTAAAAACAGAGAAAACAAAACCATAACAGAGGTAAGTTGTGTGATAAATATTTAAGGCACATGCAATTTGAACAGCAAAATCAATAGTAACACTCTTGAATTTTAATGTATGAAGCATTTTATTTTGAATCCTAATATGAATTAGTGTAAACTATTGGCACCCAACATATGTAATGTACATTATTTAAGTGCATATAGTGCTGTATTTTATTCGCATCCACGTGTAGATATCAATTAGCTGTTTTTTTAAATAACTTCTAGTCCAGATTTTACTTTCACCACTTAATAGTGATGCAATGGATCATATAACTCAAAGTTCGAATCATATTGCGGTGTTTGAGTCACAGATGGAATCATTTTATGGATCAGCAAAAAAAAATAGGGGTCTGAGTTTGGTAAACGCACGCAAACACAAAGATGAAGGTAGTAAGTAGTTTTTTAATAAATCCTTGTTCTACGATCAACATAGGCTTACAATGCTTTTGGAAAACGCAGCCCTGGCTAAGAGTTTAAGCAGTCCATCCTAAGTTAAATTCATTGTGGAAGACTTAAGTAATAAAGACATTGACAATTATAAACCCTTCACTGGTCACTCGGGTGGTCTATTGAACAAGGATACAGAGGGAAAAAAACTAAAGTCCTACACCAAATGGTTCAAAAGTTATGAGCTAAAAAGATAAGTGAATAAATAACAACAGAAATAATAAGCAACAACACCAGAAAAAATAGGTGAAAATACATACTCAGTGCCGCTGCTAACCATTTTGGTGCCCTAAGCATAATTCCTTTATGATGCCCCCCACCCCGACCCCGAGAAAAAAAAAACGTTTGTTTTTGCCAGTTTAACTTTTTATTACCAAACATATAACTCAATACCAATAACACAATGGCAGCACCACAGTATAAAACTTAAGAACACTAAAAAGAGAAAGTAAAATCTTCACAGCTTTGCTGACTTTGTAAACATATGTAGAATAGCGAACACACACTACACATTTTAAAGTGCAAACTTTTCTTCAGTAAACAGAATAGCAAAATAAAAAAACTATCAAAATAATCCAGACATGTTTTTCCCAAATTCAATGTCACTTTGAATAAATTATATTTATTAGACAAAATATTCAAACAAAGAATCTCATACGGGAAAAAATTATAAACATTTAAAACTGAAAGCATAGCAGCCAAGGAGTTCTCCCCCTTTATTCCTTATTTATCAACTATTTGATAAATCTAATATAATATAATATAAAAGCATAATAGAATGAGGTGCAATAATGCACACAATTAAACAGTATTGTTTGCTTTACATCATTCATATTGACATATTATATTTTTTATATATTTAACAGGAATTGTTAGCCTACCATGTGCACTGCACTGACTGCTAACGTTAACTGTTACTGAGAAAGTATCAACCACCGTCACGTCAAAATAAACCATAAACTACTGCTCAATATCTAAAGAAAGATAGTAAAGAAAGTAACAGCTAGCTGCCGTCAGTTATTTGTAAAATAGGTAGTGTTTAACAGTAAAATCTCAATTTAGTTTGCACCGAAGTTATAAATTATAATAACATAGTTTGCTAACATTAACGTCAGCAAGTTCGAGGCGCGTTAGCAGCAGCACATGCAGCACATTTCCTTTATTTAAGAATGATTAAACATGGACTTACCTGCAAGTGTTGCACGGGCATTATCTCGCAGTTTCGTCTTCTTTCTTTTCTCAGATCCTAACTCCTGCTGTCTTTTAGGGGCCATTTCCAAAAAAGTTGCCTACTGTCTGTCTGTCAAACTTCGTTCGCGTTCGTCCTTCGCAAAGGCGCCCGCGCGAACAACCGGCACTGACCATCCATAGCAGGGGGGGCAGTACTTTCTAGACTAGAGCAATTAAATGATCTTGTTCACCCTTTTTTGTTACATATACATGGCTAAAATGTGCCTAATAATATTTCTATAGGCTAATGAAATAATATCGGCATTATAATTTTTTTTTTAATTAGGCTATTTTTGGTGCCCCCTCAACACTTGGTGCCCTACGCACAGCGCGTGATGGGAGCGGCGGCGCTTATACTCCCTCCAAGCATTTAAAGGGGTTGTATAATGCCCTTTTCACAAGATGTAAAATAAATATCTGATGTCCCCAGAGTGTGTGTGTGAAGTTTTCTCAAAATAACTATCTATGAAGTTTTCTCAAAATAATAACTATCTTCAATTAGCATATTCTGTCATGATAATCTATAAATTGCTCGTTTAGGAACTGTTGTGAGATGCACACAGAGTGACTTTATATTGCATGTGAAAAGACGGATGCTACAGTTTGAGCTAACTCAAATGTGCTCGACTACAACAACTCTTCCTCTTCTCAACATGGACTGCGTGTTCCCAGGGGCGGGGTTTATGTAAATTCTAGGGTTGGTGATGTCACTAACCCGGGAGGAATGTTGTGTAGTCCCTACCAGCCGTTTATTGTAGTCCTTAAAAAACAATTTATTTAAAAGCGAATATTTCCCTTTGCTTTGAACTTTGAGCGTTGTAACTTTGCAGATGTTGTTTATGCTCAAAAAGCAACATTACACTCTAACTAAAGTTAGAAAAGTGAAATCATCCACCCCTTTAAATACTTGTTCCAGATGATACAGTAAAAACAAAATGCCCCTAATATATATTAAAGTGCCCCTATTATGCTTTTTAGAGTATTGGGGAACACTTTATTTTACAGTGTCCTTGTTACATATGTTACATGTATGTTACATCCTACCCTAACCCTATAGTAAGTAGTTGCTTAATATTACTCAGTACTTAAATATATAATTACACTGTAACAATGACCCCTTAAAATAAAGTGTAACCGAGTATTGCCTTACATAAGCCCCTTTCACAAAGAGATTCCGGAAAATACACGGATAAAGTGACCCGGGATTTGACCCGGGTTCGTTTGATTTTGGTTCATTCACACTGCCAGTGATTTTCCAGAATCAGAGAGTGTGTTCACACACAACCCGTAAAAATCCTGTAAAGACATGTGACATCGATGTGACATGTAATGTCTCAGCAGCGTCTTAAGTTTGCTTATGAGCTGTGATTTCTCTCTCGAGAAACCACACTTGTGCATTTTTTTCTCTGATTCGATCGTAAACTTGCGCATTACGTACCGTTTCACAGCTGGCGAACGATCCTGGCTTCAGCGTCATCACTACGACACGGCATTATTACAGCTTTTGTTCACACAGCGTGCGTTCTGGGACTGAACACGACAATGTTACTAGGTCCCCAACCCGGCATCAATCCCGGGTAATAGAGCTGTTAGTGAAGGTAAAAGCTCTGCAAAGTTCAAAGTGCAGATAAATGGAGTTTTCGTCTAAATGAAAGACTTGATTCTGAACTGAAACGAGTTGTCAGTAATTCAGTCTCACTTCCTGCTGAACCCGCGTAGGTTTGTAACTAATTTGCATAATGCCACCCTGTGGACTTGATTGGCTGAACAGCGTCTCTTAGCCCCGCCCTCAAACTCTGTAGTGTATCTGAGACGGGAAGAGTTTGGTTTGTGTTGTTCATGGCGAGAAGACGCTATTTTCTGCTGACAAAGCAAATCCACTTTGATGAGATTGATATGGTAAAATCCACGCCATCGTTACTGTTCGTATCACTGTGATCAAGAGCTGATGAAGAGCTGGAATTCAGATATGCTAATAGGCGTTTTGTTTCCAACACTCACTGTAAGCGGTAGACCAATCACAGCAGACTGGGCCATCTGACCAATCAGTGCAGGGTAGGCTTGCAGAAAGGAGGGGTTTAGAGAGACTGAATTAACAAACAAACTGTTTTCAGACTCTTTGAGAAATGAGGAGATGTGCAATGTATATTATGTGAAAATAACGTTTTTTAAACCTAATATAGACCTTAAAATAGAATAACAGGTGCACTTTAAGGTACACCGTTGAACAAGAACTAAAGTGTAGACCAGGGTAATAGGCAGCAATATTTTCTGGCCCGCCGGATTATTTTGGAAGTCCGGTTTTTTTTTTTTTTTTTTTATCAGCCTATTTTTATTTTACAATAACGGTTTACAAATTGTGTTGTTGTTTTTTTTTTATTAAAAACAAAAAATAAAAAAAATGAAAAACGACTTGTTTTTCCATTATTTATTTCCTGAACTAAAATGAAAAAACGAATAACGACTCGTTTTCCGATTTTCTGATTGTGCGCTCAGATCAAAAATAGAAAAAAATGAATAACAGGTTTAGACGAATTTTAATGTTGAATTTTAATTTAACACCTAGCAGACATATACCAATTAAATAATTTTAAACATATCAAGTACTATTGTGGTAACAGATTCTTACAGCCATTTCAATAAGGGTGTGAATAGCAATCATGCTCTCCTGTAGCCTAAGTCTCATTCGCTTACAGTCCGACTTTTGAACTTTTTTTCATTATTAGGCTACTTATTCGGTTATAACACACTGATAAATAATATGTATTACCTGATTAAAAAATATTTGCACTAAATGCTGCACAAAACTCTTCCACTAGCCTACTTGAGAAAAGCCGTGGCCGCGCGCCTACATCTGACAATTTTGGGTTCAAACACGCGCTGCACATCACACGTAGGCTAGCCTACTTAACAGTGTTAAATTTGAAAAATACTGTTCGTTAGAACTGCTTTGTTACCACAGTTATCTGCGTGCTTCCTGCGATGAAGTTCCACATTTGCGGCTATCCAACAAGAAAATGCATGCAGCAAAGCCTTTCACAATATTTTCTTCAGATAGCCTAACTCCAAATTTCTCACACTGGACTTGATTTTTGATGACTTTGTGTCGACAACTTTACAATCTCCACTAGCTATTATTTTCTTAAACTCCTCACCATGCATCCATCTCGACAACGGTTATTATGAATCTTTAAAAGTGAAAGTAACAATGTTATAGATCCTGGGAGGTCGTGGCGCGTGGGCACAAACTGATGTGGATTTTAAATTATTTTATAAACTTGAAATACAGGCATATTTTTGTAGACGTGTTCCTAAAAATATGCATATATTTTTACGTTTGAATGTGATTGTTTTAAACCCGTGTTTCCCCCGTGTCCGATCCGACCCGCACCCGTAGGCTATCTGACACAGTTGGAACTTGGATATTTTTCACCCGTTTGAGCAAAATTTGCGGGTGATCCGTCGGGTACCCGAACCCGTGCAGGACTCTATTTTAAAGTATAAAGACGGTAACGGTCAGAACTCTGGTGTAGGCTACCTAGTTTGGACAGAGCGGGCGATCTGACTGACAATAGCCGACTCCCGACATGTTTTGACAGCGCATCCGCACTTCATTCTGACCACCTGTAGGCTACACCTAGATCTGAGGAGCTGTTTGGTACTGAAACCATTGTCATTCAACAACATTCTTCTTCTTTTTTTTTTTTTTTTTTTTTTTTTGCAAGGATGTTTGAAATAGTTTGGCAGAAAATAGCCTTCTTCATTTGTCAGTTGGGCAGTATGGTTTTCATTTATGTTGCTTGAGTGATATGATATTTATTTGTTATTTATATTTCTTTTTTTTTCTTTTTTTCTGTGACATTTTTTTTCTCTGCTGTCAGTACAATGTTAAAATAATATTTTATATTATTATATTATATTATAAATAATATTTTATATTATTATATTGACACGAACACAATTTTTGTATAGCATTTATAATTGTTATAGGCTACTTAATCTCCCTCTTTCCGTTAGAGACATTTGAATGTGAGATTCTGGAAATGAGATCTAAATTTTGCGGACCCGTCAGGTCGGGATATAAAGCGGGTGAATACAGAGTGTATTTTAAGCGGTTTAATTTGTATCCCTACTCCGTGTAGCTGGCCCGCCATCTACTGGCTAAAAAAAATATTGGCCCGCGGCCAAAGTTATTTGCCGACCCCTGGTGTAGACTATTACAGTAAATGTTAATATGCACTTAAATTTGTAAATGATAACAGCAGATCATGTA
Source organism: Scardinius erythrophthalmus (assembly GCF_964197995.2). Lineage (NCBI taxonomy): Eukaryota > Metazoa > Chordata > Actinopteri > Cypriniformes > Leuciscidae > Scardinius > Scardinius erythrophthalmus. Next base: position 69,540,415 of record NC_138222.1, on the reverse strand, counting down.
AAAAATAATTAATGACCACCAAATGTCTTTCATGTTGAAGGTTTTTGACTGTGGTTAAAATTCTTAACTAAATGTTGAACCTGACATAGTGAATCTGTTTTCCACAGATTAAACCAATCTTTCAAAGGGAATTCGCTAACTCCTTCGTTGAAATGAAAGTTATTTTGTTCCGGTGGGTATTTCTTTCCTTATAATAAGAATACATTTCATCTTTGGAAAACAAAAATGTATACAGTCTAGACAGCTATATACTGTATATATAATAATAAGCTTCATGCTTTAGTGGACAAGTTACAAATAACAATTTTAGATTTCCAAACATTCCTATTACGAACTCTGTAATAATTCAGTGATATTTTTGTATGAACAAGAAGTTTTATAACAGAAGATGTGCACCACACAGAGATCTGATCCCACCATTGTGAGTCAACCTGGAATTACATGGAAGACACTGAAACAACTGAGTCTAAACACCATAAATTCATAAAAGAACTATGGCAACTTCTCCAAGATGCTTGGAACAATAAACCTTAAAAAACTCCTAGGAAAGAGATGTTTTGAAGGCAAAGTGTGGTCACACCAAACACAGACTTGATTTGCTTAATAGACATTAACTCTTAAACGTGCAGTAGTTTGCTGGCAGGTTGTTCCAGCATCTTGGAAAGGCTTTCACAGTTCTATGGATGGCTCTAGTCTCAATTGCTTGTGTTTTTTCATGTAATCCCAGACGGATTCAATGATGGTGAGATGAGATCTCAGTGTGGGCTGTACCATCGGTTGTTGGGCTCCTTATTTATAAAACAAAACATGTCAAGATTATTCCAAAACTTGCAAAAGGAATTTGTAAATCTAGAATTCTACTGGTACACTAGGGAAAAAGATATTGCCAACTGCCAAATGTTTTTTGAATCATCTATATTTTGTTAATAACAGCATCTGACAGACTTGCATAAAACAATGACAATGACTCTTTCTCTCCCCCGTCCCTTCTGTAGAAATGGATCAATCATCACTGATATGAATGTAACATTTACAACCGTACCCAGTGAAACAAATATATCCAAAGCCATTTTAAATGGCAACACCACTCTTAACATCACCATTGTTGATGGTAAGTCAATCAAGCAATATCATCAATGCAATGTCATTCAAAACAGCTTTCTGTGTTACTCTTTATTGTTATTAAACTATAGTTGTGTGTAGTTGTTGTTTATACACTATTTTATATGGATCTTGCTGAAGATTAATAGTTTTCTCAACTGTAATTTTTATTTAACTTTATTCTACAAATTATCGAAACACACAACAGTAAATCCACTCAACACTACAACTACAACCACAACCAGTCCTACTACAACTACAACCACAACCAGTCCTACTACAACTACAACTACAATCAGTCCTACTACAACTACAACCACAACCAGTCCTACTACAAATACAACTACAATCAGTCCTACTACAACTACAACTACAACCCGTCCTACTACAACTACAACCACAACCAGTCCTCCTACAACAACAACGCCCACCACCACCACCACAACCACACTACCACCACGTCCTCCGCCATCAGTAGCCATACAGATTGTCATTATTTGGATATTTTTTCCACAACTTGAAAACCCACAAAGTCCAGAATATAAGAACCTAGCCACAAAAGTAGAGAGTCAGGTAAGTTTCAAACTAATATATTATATATATATATATATATATATATATATATATATATATATATATATATATATATATATATATATATATATATATAATTTATATAAGTATTTTTAAAATGTTTCATGATTTTAAATTTTAATAAAAAATTTTTAGATTAAAATCTAAACTTGGTTTCAAATCTAAATCTTTATTAGCATATTTTCATAGAATATTTTGAAATATTCCTAAAACTGACTCACTGTTTTTACAGTTTGATGATGTCTATAAAAAAAAGTATGGGGGACGTTTCATCAGGGCCATCGTGCTTAATTTCTTGTAAGTTAAAAGTTTGCTTCAGTACTTAAATTATTTCTTTATTAAATTTGCTTGGGATGCACAATATATCGGCCACCATATTGGTATCGGCTAATTTTTTTTCAAAATTTTGCCGATATATTAAACCAATTAATTAATACAACTAATAAAAACTCATTTTGTACTTTCATTGTAATTTAGGCTAACATGATTACAATACTCATTACTGTCAACACAGCTCAAAACATGAGAAGATTTCATCTCCTTTTTGAATATTTAATTTAGTTTATTTAGCTTTCCTAAGCATTTATGGTTGTGTGGTTAGTTACATTTATGGTTAGTTGCACTGTATATTTGGAAGCAGTTATAATCTCTTGTTTTTCATTTCAGAGCTGTTACCAAAACCAGAGCAGAGCAAAATGTCCAGGCACAGGTTGAGTTAGTGTTTAGTGAAAAGTCAACCAAACCCATTCCCAGCAGCACTTCCATTGTGGAGACTCTGAAAGAAGCAGCCACAAATCCAAAGTCCGGCTACAACATCTCCGTTGATGCCAACACTATTAGTGTCATCAGTAAGTCATCACAGTCGATGTACAGTTATCTGATATGCCCGATTGCTATGGAATGTACCATGTTGACTTGCCTAGAAAATTCTGTGCAATATGTGATACCTTTTCAAATAATTTCTGTAGAATCACTGCAGATAATTCCACTGACAATCCTGACTAATGGGACCTTTGCGGCTGCTCTTTCAATTACAACTTCACCTGAATTTAGTAACAGGGCAACAATGATAAAAACAGGGGTAGGTGTGACACGTCTACTTTTTTTGGTTATTTCGGCAAACATGATTGTGCCAATTTAGTCTAGACAACGCTCTTGTTTTGCAGCTTGAACCGTTTTTCTTTGCTGATTACCCTGCATCATTCAGCATCATAACCATAAACAACTTCAGGTATGCATATGCTGGCGTGTTGAACATAGCTTTTGATTTAACATAATACTGCATAGTTTTAATTAATGAACTTTGATTTGAAACTCTCTGTAGTGATGCCAATGTAAAAACAAGGAGTGTACCCTCGATCCGAAACTCCATGGATCTTACATTTGCAGCGAACACCGCTCTCCCCAACAGCACCCAGATAGTGAACACTATTGTTCGAGCAGCCAGAAACAACTCGTTACCCTTCCAGATCTTCACATATGAAATTGTGATAAATGGCACAGGTAAGTTTTGCACTTTAATCTTTTTGCTCAGATGAGTATTTATACTTTGATAACTGCACTCATATCAATGTAGGAAAGTGTACAGTTGTAACAATCTGTTCATTTTTTAAAATGTTTTATTATTATTTAGATATTGGCGCAGATATTACACATAATTTAACTCACTCATTCAAGTTCTGTGCTAATAATGCGGGAAAGTTATTCACTATAACAAACAGGTTGAATGAGTAAATTATCCACAGGTGAGAAGATCAAACCTTGATCTTCTCACAAACCAATCTCCAACCAACTTTCTCGTTTAAATTCAACTTAAATAAAAATAAAAAAAACTTAACTCAAACTGCACCATAGCACAATCTAGCATCCAAGTATGCTTTTATGTGTTTATTAATAGCAAATTCTCTAAATTTCAGGCTCTGTTTCGAAGAAGAAAATGTATTAATCATCAATAATAGGCACAGTTTGTTTTTATTATCAGACAAGAGTGGCCAAAAGTGATTTCAGTGAATTCACATCTTCACCCTTTGTTCAAATATTAAATGTGTTAAAGATTTTGCAGTCATATTGTGCAGTTGTGCTTGGAGTCGATGGTTTTATTTGTGATAATAACACAATGAAATATGACAAATATAGTCGACATGATTTTCGTCCAGGCTGCCATACGAAGAAATTATGAGAGAACCAACAAAATATTAATAACTGATTATGTTATGGTCAATGTATGCTTGTTCCTGTCAGCTCTTTCTTTTTTCATATAGTAAAATAAAAACTTTAACTGAAGTTTGTCTTTTTTTCTCTCCAAATAACACACATAAATATCTTCACCAAGTTTTTGCATTTTGTTCTTTCCTCGTATTGAAAAAAAAAAATAATTCCTCATATTTTGATAGCTTAATCCAACTTGTAGGGCCATTAAAAATGTCTCGGGTTACGTCTGTAACCCTTGTTCCCTGAGAAGGGAACGAGACACTGCGTCGTTGTAAAACGACACTTTGGGGACGCTCTCTTAGCGTGAGCCTCTGAAGTATGAATGAAACTAATCCAATCCTGATTGGTGTTAACATGTGACGGCATAACCGGATGCATAAAAGTGACGCTGACACACACACACACACATTAGCCTTGCGATGAAGCAAGCCGCTCCTAGGCATCGTGGGGCGTGGCAAGACGACGCAGTGTCTTGTTCCCTTCTCAGGGAACAAGGGTTACAGATGTAACCCCGAGACGTTCCCTTTCGTTAGGAAACTCGCACTGCGTCGTTGTAAAATGACACTTTGGTGAACGAATACCCACTAGGCCACGCACCGAAAAGTCCTGCCCTAGAGTGAAACTGATCTCAGACACTCAGATAGAACTAGAGCATACGTGCGCCAGGCGTACAAGGGAGGTGCAGACTATAAACCTGATAAAAGTGTGCGGGGTAGCCCAACCGGCTGCCTCACAGATCTCCTGGAGGAGCACTCCCGAGGGGAAGGCCCTAGAGGACTCAATGCCTCTAGTAGAATGAACCCTTACGGTCAAAGGTGAAGGCCAATTGTGCACCTTGTAGACCTATTTATGGTTTGTATAGCCGGGAGCCCCATTAGGTGACCCAAAACACACTACAGTAAGTCCGACCTCCTAAAAGAAGAGGACCCCTCAAATGTAAATACTTGGAACTCTGACTGCCAGAGCAAGGAGCCGCTCTTCTTCTGCCGACACATGTGGTGGAGGATGAAATGCTTGCAGGACCATGGACCTAGCCATGTTAGATTGCACTTAAGGCACATAGCTGTTTCTCGGATGCAGGATGGCCATAACTCCGCCGAGGGTAAACCCCAAGCAAGCTGGTACTAATGCCAGGGCTTGGAGATCTCCCAGTCTTCTTTATAAGAAGTAGCTAAGAGAAAGGCTATCTTGAACGTGAGGTCCTAGGCAAAGCTGGCTGAAGGGATTCGAAGGGAGCCAGGGATAGGCCTTCGAGAACCACCGCCAGGTACCAGGAAGGGACCCTGGACCTGACTGTCAGTCTCATCCTCTATGTACCAAGGAGAAATAGTATGAACAGTTGGTGCCTCCCCAAAAGGCCTAATATTCAGTGGTGCATGGAACGCCGCAATGGCATCCATGTGCACCATTCATGTGGACGGGGAGAGATTCGCAGAGAACAATCTTGAAGAAAATCCAGAACTGAAGCCACTGGGCAGTTAACTGGGTCTAACTCATGTTCTCTATACCAAGTGGAAAAACATTCCACTTGAGGCCATATAATCTCCTAGTAGACGGAGCCCTAGAGATAAGTATGGTTTCGACCACCCCAGTTGATAGACAGCATCTAGGTACTGAGCCCCCTCAAGGCCAGACCCACAATTTCCACAACTCCGGGCGAGGATGGAATATAGTGCCCTCCGCCTGAGACAACAGATCCCTCCTCAGAGGAATCTGCCATGGCGGAGCTATCAGGAGTGAAATTAAGTCAGAAAACCATACTCGGGTTGGCCAAAACGGGGCTACCAGGAGAAGACTGATGCCCTCCTGACGGACTCTCTCCAGGACTCCCGGGAGCAGAGCGATCGGGGGAAAAGCATACAGGTGAAGCCTCGGCCAGGCCTGTACCATGGCATCTAACCCCAGCGGGGCTGGATGAGTGAGGGAGAACCAAAGTGAACAGTGGGACGTCCCTCGAGACGCAAACAGCTCCACTTCCATTGGTCCAGACCTTTGCCATATCAGTTCCACCACCTCTAGATGGAGTCTCCATTCCCCGAGCCTCAGCCCCTGCCTCGACAGGATGTCTGCTCCCTGATTCTGAACCCCTGGGACATATATTGCTCTTATAGATAATATTTTCCCTTGGGACCATAAAATAATCTGATGCGCCAATCTGGATAGAGGGCACGATCTGAGTCCCCCTTGTCAGTTCAGATACGCTACCACTGATGTATTGTCCGAACGTATCAAGTCGTGGTAACCTTTGATGTCTGTGAGGAAGCTCCTCAGAGCCCTGAACACAGCCAACATTTCTAGGCATTTTATATGCTAAGAATGATGATGGTCCTGCCACAGACCCCTGGCAAAGCGGCCGATAACCGCGCCCCAGCCAGTGAGAGAAGCGTCTGTCGAAATGTTTTTCTGGCGACATGACGCCCCTCATACTGGCCCTTGGGACAAGAACCAAGGTGTCTTCCATATTAATAGGGAACGAAGGCATCTCCGCGTAACCTTTATTGTACGGAACGGATTCCCCTTGGGGGAAAAACCCCTTGGCTTTGAGCCACCACTGAAGGGGCCTCATGTGAAGAAGGCCCAAAGGAATTATGTTGGATGCCGCTGCCATGAGGCCCAGCAGTCTTTGAAATTACTTAACAGCGATGGCCTGGCCTAGCTTTATCCCTGACACCATGGTCAGGATGGATTCGATACGTGTGGGAGACATACGTGCCTGCATCGTAACCAAATTCCATACCACGCCCAGAAAAGTAGTTTTCTGAGCTGGTTCTAACACACTTTTCTTAGTGTTGAGTCTCAACCCCAATTTCTGAATGTGACCAAGAACAACATCTCGATCCCGAACTGCCATTTCTCGAGACTGGGCCAATATGAGCCAGTCATCGATATAATTCAGAATACGGATGCCCTGAAGCCTCAGTGGAGCCAGAGCTGCATCCATACACTAAGTAAACGTGCGGGGAGAGAGTGTTAGGCCGAACGGAAGAACGCGATATTGGTACGCTTCGCCCCTGAAAGCGAACCTCATGAACCTCCTGTGACATGGAAGGATGGAGACATGAAAATAGATCTATCGTGACAAACCAATCCTCGGATCTGATTTGATTCACGATGATGGGAATAGTGAGCAACTTGAACCTGAATCTCCTCAGAGAACGATTCAACTGCCTCAAATCTAAAATCGGCCTCAGCCCGCCATCCTTCTTTGGAACTATAAAGTATCGGATGTAAAGCCCAGACTCCCTGTCTGGTAGGGGAACAATTTCTATGGCCCCTTTGACCAGTAGAGTCTGTACCTCTTGTTCCATAACCCGAGCCTATTCTGGAACCACTGCAGTCGGTACCACCCCAGCAAACTTGGGAGGTCGGTGACCGAACTGCAGTCTGTACCCATATTTTATAATATTCAGGTCCCATATAGATATATTCGGAAGGCGTTGCCATTCTTCTACAAAATATACTAAGGGAACCAGCCCCTTGAGACTGACCTTGGGTGTTTTTCGAGCACTATTCTCGACCTCCTGAAGCGGAGGACCGGCAGGAAAAAGTCGAGAAAGATTTTGTGACCATAGTCGGTGCCCTGTTGCAAGCTTTTGGGGTCGAACGCCATGGTGTGCGTTCGCTGGAAATCCCTGGATGTGGCCCGAAGCGCACTTTACGGCGGGATACAGACATCGATTTTCCTGAGGGCTCCCCCAGAGGGGAGGCTCTTTCGGTTTCGTTCTCGACACCCTGAAGCGGAGGACTGGCAGAGAATAATCTAAAACAGTTTCCGATGTGCGGACGCGAACACTGCCTGCCAGCCATCTTTGTCTCGTTTTCGATACCCGGAGGACCGGCAGGGAAAAAGCGAAAAACGGTTTTCAACGTTCGCTGCTCATCATTTTAATTCCTCAGAATTAAAAGCAGCCAAAAACACTGGATAAGTGAAACACGGTCTGGATGGTAGGCTGAATTAAAATATCTAACCACTTAAAGTCAGATATATATTCCATCATTTCAATTCCATCATTTTAATTCCATAGAATTAAATGCAGCCATAATCACCAGACAATACTGTTTTAATATTTATTTATACGGTCTCGTAATCTACACGCTGCCTCGGCAAACGCGAGATTCGAGCCGTTACCCGTTACAATATATTTGGCTTTCATCCCTCGAGAAGAAAGTCAACGGGCGCAAGGCTGAAACACCCGAAACGCACGGCTGTGTGCGTCGAGATATTTCTCAATGAACACTGCCAGCACCCTCAGGAGATGACTGTGAATGCCTCGCACCCACACAGAATCTTATTGCAGAGTAGTAATCTACACGCTGCCTCGACAAACGCGAGATCCGAGCTACTATAGATTATGTATTACAATGCAGTGGGACTATTCTATTTTTGGGTTACAAACAACACCGGCGAGTGTGACTCATGTTCCTCGCTCCCGATGCTGAGCACATCCACTTCCTGAGAAGCAGAAAGCTCGAGCATCGGGCAATCGTCACGGGCAGAAGAAACCACATCACG